>NC_074718.1:1135000-1250000 GCF_947242115.1 Biomphalaria glabrata
TATATATATCTATAATATATATATATATCTATCTATATATATATATATATATATATGACAAAATAATGGATCGCGTTACGCATTCTGGTGCCAAAATACGCATTTTGACCATCAGCGTTACGCATTTGGACTTTTTTTGGTAGGCAGGTCTGATCATGGCTGAGGGCTTTACACTGGGGTTTAGTGCTTACTATTTAGATCAGTAGATCTACTAAATGTAGCCTGAGAAGATTTACCTATAAATCATATAACTAAGCAATGAGCTGGGTTTAAACCCTGCCCATTCCCATCCCCTGTGGAAATAATTTCTAAAAAGTTAAATCTAAATCTAATCTAGATTGAAAGATTCTAGTCAATCTAGCTAGAGCTTGAGAGTCGAGTACTATGTCACATGCTATGTGTGTGGATCTAGTATGTATGTTTAGAGTATACTATTATGTAGAATCTATTTATATCGACTCAAGCTCTATACTAGATCTAGACCAATTACAGACTATTTATAATACTATCACGATCTAGATGCATGTTTATAATCTAGACTTGTATTAATTATTAGATCTAGCTCTAGATTCTAGATACAGTTTTAAGTCTTAGATCTAGACCATGAAAAAACCTTCTAGATACGAATCTTGATTAGATTTCTAACTTACAACTTGTATTTGACCTACATGTTACTTTATTGTTGTTTTTTTTAAAGTGAAGACTAGATCTAGCTATATCTATTAGATAAAGATTAAGTCTCATATGCTTAAAATATGCAGCAACAGAGATATGTAGATTTTAGATGTTATCTAGATCTATTCTATAGAGTCTAGATGAGATCTAGAATGACCTAAGCTACTAAGCCTAAGTATTATGTAGGCTAGACTCTAGATCTAGTCACACTCTAATCTGAGACATCATCCAGATTTTGTATATAATATATAATAGATCTATATAGCCATAGATCTAGATATAGAATACTAGACCTTGAAGGCTTGAGTAATAATAATACACCTAGCAGGAACATCCTGGGGAGCTGAAAAGAAAACCTTAAGACAGTTATACACTGGATATGTCAGATCTGTAATGGATAACTGTCTCTCTATACAAGTAGCTACCAACAAAACCTATCAATCATCATTAAATACAATCCAAAACCAAGCCTTACGGTTAAATAGTGGAGGTATGAGAACTACTCCCACAGCAGCCTGTGAAATAGACTCCAATATTGAACCTCTTAAGTTAAGGCGCAACAGAGCAGCATTAGAAGCTATTGAGAGATACAGAAGGTTGGAGGACGATCATCCAAATAAATTACTAACACAGAGAAATAGGAAAAACAACCAAAAAAAGCAAAGGACTCTGATCCAACTTACTGACGAACTAGCCCTAAAACACCACCTACCCAATAACAGAGAAAAAATTACCAGGTTTTCAAACATTACACCCGGACTAAACCACAAACAACCAACCATCAAAACACATTTACTAAATAACACCTTAACAAAAGAATCAAATCCACTGGAGCTCAAAGTAGGCACGCTTGAAATAATCGAAAGCTATCAAAAAACAGCTATCCATATTTATACAGACGGATCGGCTTTCAAAGCTACCATCAATGCTGGTCTTGGTGCCTTCCTGGTCTTCCCTAAAAATAAACACTTTGAGATAAGCGCACCCTGTGGTGATTACTGCTCAAACTTCCAAGCCGAAATTGAGGCAATTACCATAGCACTCCAGACAGTGGAAAACAAATTATATGAAGGAGTGCAACCACCATCAGATATTGTTGTCTTTACAGACTCCCAATCTACTCTGCAAGCACTTAACAGCAGCACCTCAAACAGCCCAAGAGAGTTGACAACACTCATTGTGATAATCCACCAGATGATATCAAAATTAAATATCAATATTACACTACAGTGGATCCCTGGACACATTGACATCATGGGAAATGAAAAGGCAGATAAGCTATCAAAGGCAGGTTCATCTATGGAACAACCAGATAGACCTGTTAACTACCTCACCCTAAGGTCAATGTTAGTCAACAATCACAAAGAGGAGTGGCTCAACCAATGGGCATCAGGAAACACAGGCAGAGCCATGTACAGAGAAATGACTACGCCTAACAAACTGGACAGTATTAACTTCCTCCCCCGCAAAGAACAATCTACAATCTTCCAACTAAGAACAGGACACACACCACTATTAAATTACCACCTGAACAAAATAAACTCCACACAACTACCCCTTTGCAGACATTGCGCCCACCCCTTTGAAACCGTAAACCATATCCTCTTTGAATGCCCCTCCCTAATCCACCTTTGGCAGACCCTACTTCCACTACAGCCCAACATAACCAACACCCTGTACGGCAGTGCTGAACAACTGAAGAAAACAGCACACTTTTTTTCCTTGGCACAGTCTGCAAAAGAGCTCACAGCTCAGCAGCAATAAAGCTGGCTAGAAGAAGAAGAAGAAGAAGAAGGCTTGAGTAAAGAGTAGATCTCTATCACAATCTATATGAATGTTGTATATATGTCTAGATATGCTAACTTAAATAGCTAGAATATAGATCTAGAATCTAGTCTAGATTAGTAGATCTAGATCTAATCTAGGTCTAACAATAAAATTGATTCGGAATACCTTGAATTCATCCTTTGTGATTGTGTAGGCACTTTCAGTAGAACAAGATTATAAGTGAAGAGATCTGGATAACACAAGGAGGGCAGCAAATCATTTTCTTTATTATGATGGCTTGCTTTCAAAGTGTAAGGATCAATATTATTTATTTCTGTAATTTCCTGACAATATCTTTCTTTGCTCTACTTATCCATGGTAAGTGCCTAAAAGCGTGTGTTGACTGTGCATAGAAACCAGATTTTTACCAACAATATGTGTGCCGTGCCCTGATCACATGACTATGTCTACCAACCTAAAGGTACCTGATGTGATGGGGAAGGTAAAGGCGGGTGGTTGTTGTGCTGACAACCTCATTAACTATGGGCCACAGAAACAGATGACCTTTACATCCTCAGCCCCCTAGATTGTAAGGTCTGAAAGGGGAACTTTACTTTGATTTACTTTAGTGGGAAAAAAAAGTTTCTTCTTCCCTTTTTTATTCATTAAACACTGTTTTCTTTTCGCTCAAAGAACTTGTAGGACTACTTTTAGCCTAATCAATTTGATGGAGGCGTGGTGGCTGAGTGGTAAAGCTCTTGACTTCCATACTGGGGGTCCCTGCTATGAATCCTAGTGAAGACTGGGATTTCTAATTTCTGGATCTTTGGGCACCTCTGAGTCCACCCAGCTCTAATGCCCAATCCATGGTTCAACAAATTTAAAGATCTTACATGGCAGTATGAATAAAATGACAGTCTATAAAGTCAACTAAAAAAAAGTGAAATTGTACAAGATATAAAATGGAAATATTAATTTGGAGCAAGTCACAACATTTTGAAATAGAAATGTACCAGCTACAACTCGCTAGATGCAGTGGATACAAAATCACAAAATTTTGAAATAGAAATGTACCAGCTACAACACACTAGATGAAGTGGATACCAAATCACATCAGTGTAACTGGCAACTCAGATGTAGACTTCTTGGACAACCAGGGAAGGCTAACACCAACCACCTAGCAGGCTGTGAGCTTCAATCAGCTAATTACATTTTGAAAAAGAAATTTACCAGCTACATCACTCTAGAACACAGGACTCTACAACATAGGATTCAGCAGTCAATTCTACAGAAAATAGACAAAGTAAAAAAGTAAAACAAAAACCTAACTCCAAACAATAAAAACAACAACCTTCAAAGCAATGGAAGAGATCAGTTTTTCCCTGGTTTCTCTGGACAAAATAAGAGAAATAATAATCCTTACTCAGTTTACTAAAATGGAAACCTAAGAGAGCTTCCCACTCAAAACTTAAACCCACAAGTCTGGCACTCAAAATTAACTGAAAATACCTCATTTCATACGAGAATCTCAAACAAAGAAACACTGCTTATAAAATATAATTTATGAATTAGTTAAACAGTGCAATGACTCTCTTCCCTGGGACCTAAGCTCTCTTTCTGCTATAACCAAAAAAAAATCTTATCACAATCAGAAAGATCTCAAGGAAGAAATCTAATATACCAATAACCAGTGGGTCAATTATACAGATGGCTCATCTCAAGAATCCACCGGTAACGGAGGAGATGTCTTATGCAATGAATGGCTCAATTGAGAAAGATTAGAAAAGTTAATAGCCACTGGCGATCTCTCAGACAGCCACTGAGCAGAAAGGGGAGTATTAGAACCAGCAGCTACCACACTAATCAACCATCCACCTGTGAACAGCCAGATTTTCTTTCTAAGGAATACCAAAAACATTTCTTTCCTATCTTTCAAAAAATCTGATGTCTCCTCTATCAAACAAGTCAAGACAGCTCTTATAAATCTCAACAATAATAGCAAAAAAACTGTTCTCCAATGGATCCCAGGCACACTTTCGTATAGAGGAGATGAACAAGCTGACACTGCCAAAATGGGAGAATAAGTAAGCAGTCTTAAATTCCATGGAAGGTGCAGTGGCTAAGCGGTAAAACACTTGGCTACTGAACTGGGGTGCAGGGTTCGAATTCTGGTAAGACTGGGGTTTTTAATTTCACGATCTTTGGGCGCCTCTGAGTCCACCTAGCTCTAATGGGTACCTGACATTAATTGGGGAAAAGTAATGACAGTTGGTCATTCTGCTGGCCACATGACACCCTCGTTAACAGTAGGCCACAGAAACAGATGAGCTTTACATCATCTGCCCTATAGACCACAAGGTCTGAAAGGGGTACTTTACTTTTTCTTTTCTTAAATTCCACTATATCCGGAAGAGAAAAAGAAAAAGAGAGTAGTATAAACCAAAAATATAACAGTTGTTGCTCAAACATCAGGATCAAGGATGCATGTTACATTCTATCAGGACACAGTCAATGAATTATTTTTCACCTTTGAATAGGGCACAACACAATGAGTTAACACTTATTCTGGATGTTGAAACCAGTGAAACATGCCTTGTAGAGTTCCTCCAAAGAACATATTGCCTTGTTTTATCGTGAGACCCAAACAAAATACTGGCCCCCAGCAGTCCTTTAGAATAAAAATTGTATGGAAAGCTGCCTGATCTGAAAAGAATGGAGTTCATCTTCGATATATATATATATATATATATATATATATATATATATATATATATATATATATATATATATATATATATATATATATATATATATACAGGATGTAATATTTAAGTTAAACTTTTGTCACACAGTCTCATATTTGTTTATATTGACTTTAGTATTCACATTTATTCAAATAAAATAGCTGTATATATTCTACATTTATCCTTAAAATGTTGTGCACTTTTGGTCACTAGTTCAAATGTTTGCTGTGTTAAAGGCTATAACTAGGCCTACTCATGTGGCTCACATTGAGTTAAAATCAGACATTGTAATCCTTTTTGTGTGTGTCTACATCCTCTTATTGTTTATTTGTGTTTTCAGGTGGCGATTTTATTGTTTACCATGGAGTTGTCTACTTTTCAAATTTTACTGACCAAGTTTTTTACAGTGACTGATCCATCAGCAGTTTCCGAAGCAGTAACTGATATCTCAAAAAAATATTGCTTTGCTGATGGTGTCTGGTCACCTCAGGTAATCTTTCTCTTTTTCTTTTAATATGTAAAGAAAATTATATGTATGTATTTTTTGTATATAGAAATGGATACTGTTTGTCTAAGGTGGATACTATTTGTCTAAGGTGGATACTGTTTGTCTAAGGTGGATGTGTTTGACCATGGTGGATAAAACAGAGCTTGATCTTTGCAGAAGCTGTAGAACACCTTTCCACCATGGGAACCATAAATTTAAATGAAAGTGTTCAGATTTTATCCATGATCACCTGTCCAAAGATTTGAAGTATCACACTCAATGATCTATTTAAACAAATAAAAAGAACTCTACTGTTTAACCACAAATCTTAATGAAATTTGCAAAGACCTTCACATAATCCCTGTTGGTTTTTATTATCTTTTTAATATGTTTAATTTGTTGATTTTTACTTGAAAAATTTGTAGTTTTGGATACTGGATAGACAACACACATACCCACATTCTCATTATAAAATCATAAGTTTCTACTTTTGGACATTATGACAAATAATATAATCCATTAGCTTTGTGGCGGTATTAAAATGCCCTATAAAAAGGAACTTGATTCAAGAAACACAAGGAAGGGAAAAGAGAAATCTATTGTACATAAGTAAGAAGTAATGGGATGCAGTATTCACAGTGGATATTAATTAAAAAAAAGTAAAGTTTACCTTTCAGACCTTGCGATCTATGGAGCAAATGATGTCAAGGTTATGTTTCTATGGCTAGTGGTTAATGAGCAGGTCGTCATGTGTCCAGCACAATGACTAACCACCTTAATTTTCACCACCTAAAATCAGTTACCCATTAGAGTTGGGTGACTGAGGGGCACCCTAAAAATTCAAAATCCCAATCTTCATTTAGGTTCAAACCCAGGACCCCATTGTTTTCCTATGAGGTACACAAATCATTTAGCCGACAAAAAAATCAAAATATTGATATAGAAGCGAAATGAAAAATGACTGAGCTTTTGGCCCATGACTTTGAAATGCTAATATTTAATATCTATGTAAACTTGTTTATGTTTGCAGAGGATCAACAGGATTTGTTCATTGAAAGACACTTGAAGATGTAGGCAGTTAAAGCAAAAGGACTTCTTGCAATGTTTGTTTCAAGGTAATGTTTTATAGACATAACATTTACCATCCTTTTTATTTATGAAAGCAGTAAAAGAGTTTTTTTTCTTTTCTGGGGGGGGGGGGGGGGATTTTTGTGTAATTCTGTTTGTGGTAAAAAAAAAAAATAAAGTTCCCCTTTCCAATCTTTTGTCTATAGGGCAGATGATGTAAAGGTCATCTGATTCTGTGGCCTATGGCTAACGAGGGTGTCATGTGGCCAACAAAATGACCAACTGCCTTTACTTTTTCCCCAACTAATGTCAGGTACCCATTAGAGCTGGGATTCATACCCTGGACCCCCAGTTCAGAAGCTAAGCGCCTTACCACTCAGCCACCGCACCTCCCTGTTTGTGGTAATCAGGCTATTTTATCTTGATAGGCTATAAATATAAGTGTAAAATATTTTTTAATGTGTATAAGATGCATCTCCAGATAAAGGTGCTACAACTGACCAAATTAAAAAAAATTCATATGTAAAGATAAACTAAATCATGAATAGTGATGTGCCTTTAGAACTGTTTCATTGGAGAAAAACATCTAAAATCATTTTTTTTTCCGCAGGACCAGACACAAGAGAATTCGACAACATATGTATCAGAAGATCAAAATCAGAAACTGAAATCTGCCCATGTAGAGTGTCACCAGAGAATGTTGACCATCTCCTCCAAAATTGCTCTCTTTACCAAGAGGCTGTACATGACACTGGCCCCAAAACACCCCAATAGAAAGAAAACTATATGGAGAGTTCCCTGATTTGGAAATCACTGCAAAAATAATCTCATATACTGGTCCAGTCATCTGAATGCTCCAATAAAAAAATGAGAAGGAAGAAGAAAGAAGATTGTATGTACCATTTTTGTTTGAGGATGGGGAGAAAAGTGATCTTAGAATTCAAACACCAAAAGTATGTGTCTTTATGAATTCAATGTAATTGATAGTGGGCTTTTTGGGCTGAAAATAAAATGCAAAAAATTTTATTGGACTTGCAGAAAAAAAAAGAGTTTTTAGCCAAAATAAACAATGTATAGCCTGAGAACAAATCAGGGGGAAGAACCAAGGGTAATGCTAGTATACTATAGAAGTATCTTTTTTTATCCTTGCAACTTCACTGATGCATAACAGTGTCACAAACTGTTTGTTAATGTGATATGAAACATAATTTTTTTATTTTTTTTGTTACACACAGGGTTCGTAGCGCTCCTAAAAACTCCTAAAATCTCCTAAAAAATGAAAAGTCTCCTAAAATCCTAAAATTCTCCTAAAAATTGCTGAAAGTCTCCTAAAATTTTGTCCACTCTCTTAAAATTTTTACCCAATATTTTTTTTTTAAATATAATTTTGCTTATTTCTTGCTAAAAATGCGGGGGAAAAAAAAACAACAGCGTAACTATAGGCATTCTGATCGCATCCCCTTACGGGCTGGCTGTGTTAATGAGCTGACCAGTGACGCTTCTACACCGCCTTTCACCCACTTGTGAAGCGCGACCTCGTGATTGAAGATGGCCTTGGTTCAAGCAAGCATTTCACCTGGCAGTATTTTTCTGAAGTCAGCGTAGAAATGTTTGTTTCCATTTATTGTTACCACTAAAGACGCGCTAGATCTAGTCTGTAGTGATTATTGTCTATAATTAAAGGAATTACCAGACTAATTTGTAGGCTACACCCCTCCGGGCCCTCCCTCACCTAAAATCTTCTTCTTGTAAGTGTAAGAGTGACTTCGCGTGGAAAGTCGGTAAATTTTCTAGATCTAGCTAGTATCTAGTAATAGTATCTAGATTTAGATTTAGATCTAAGTTAGATCTAGTGACGATAATTCGCGACTAACCTGAAAACTCAGTGAATTTTAGTCAATTTAATGATCTCGATATATCTAATGTCTAGATTACTTTACGCTAGATTCTAGATTTACGCTAAAGAGTCTAGTGAAGATAATTAGCACAAAGAAATGAAAAGTCCGCAAATTTTAGTGACTTAGATCTAGACTCTAGATCTACGGTATATCCAGTGAAGATAATTCGCATACTGCCGCGAAAAGTCCGCAAATTTTAGTGACTTAGATCTAGACTCTAGATCTACGGTATATCCAGTGAAGATAATTCGCATACTGCCGCGAAAAGTCCGCAAATTTTAGTGACTTAGATCTAGACTCTAGATGTACAGTATATTCAGTGAAGATAATTCACACAGCCGCGAAAAGTCCTCGAATTATTTTAGTGACTTATATCTAGACTCTAGATTTACTCAAAATCACTAGAATCTAGTGAAGATAATTCTCACACAGCCGGGAAAAGTCTGCGAAATTTAGTGACTTAGATTTAAGGTCCGCAAATTTTAGCGAATTAGCTTTAGAGTCTAGATCTTCTGTAAATATAGTGAAGATAATATTCACACAGCAGTGAAAAGTCCGAGAATTTTCTCGACTTTAATCTAGAGTCTAGATCTACTGTAAATTCAGTGAAGATAATTCTCTCACAGCCTTGAAAAAATCCGCGCATTTTAGTGACCTAGATCAACTGTAGATTTAACGAAAATATTGAAAATATTTCGCATGCAGCTGTGAAAAGTCCGTAAAAATTATTTCACTCGTAAAAGCCAGGGAAACTATATGGTTGAAAAAGATTCTGCTAGGAAAAAAAACGCGAATAGGTCTAATCCCCCCCCCCCCCCCCCAATCCAAAAGCCATTTTTTAGTAAGCAAATGTCAACTAAACATTCAAATAGACCTATATTGCCCTACATATTACTGGCTCTGTTTATGAGAAGGATTTAAGTTAGCTAATAAAAGAATAAAACGTTACCTCAAATGCACACCATGACTCTAGTATCTATAAGATACACATAGGAACTAATAATGTACATTTCCATCACAGAGAATACACATTATGATAGCATTTCTAAGAATGTTTCTTATTTTAAAAAATGGAAAAGCAACCATTTGTAATGTTTTGAAATAAATCTTTGAAAAAAAAATGGTTGTTTGAGGTTTTGGGATGACAGTCAAGTTGTTACTTGATTAAAAGATAACTTTCATTACATTTTCTGTGGACATACCACAGCTGATAACATTGTTTCTGTGGCATATTGGCAAGATATTTATTTTAAAATCAAATAACAATAATTGATTTGATAAATGCTTAGTTTTGTGTAGGTTTTACTGTGTATCACACAAACGGATAGGAAACACACACACACATCATACATTTCATCCTTAAAAAACCTCCTAAAATCTCCTAAAATTTTGTCATGGAAAAGTGCTACTAACCCTGTACACATATAATCACTCTAAAAAAATTATTTCTAAAATAGATAACTGTCTCTAGTAACCTGCTAGTGGACCATGACCAACCTTTTTCTATCTTGCTTTGTATGATATAAACTTTCCTAGATTTGACTTTAAATTGTTGTTCTAGTCATGTCAGTTATGCTATAGGCTACTTTTAATTGCATATGTTAGACAACAATTGTGAAAACAAGAGTACATAACATTTTCTAAAGAAATTTTCAATATTTTGCATTTTGAGGGGAGCAACATGGCTATTGAAAAGCAGAGACCATACAAACCTCATTAGATGAAGAGTTTTATTTTGTTGGTAAAGTCCTTGGTTTTGAGCCAGCAGAGAAACATAGAAAGGTAATTTGTCAACATTTCAGATTTATCACTTATAGAAAAGCAGAAAAGCTTTGATGGGCAGCATCTCTGTTGACCCAATGATCCATCCAACTTATGAAACAAGTGATGGTGAAGATGTTCATTACAGTGCTAATGTCTGGGAACACTTAAAGACTTACATTTTTAGTTCATGCTTTTCAAAATTTGGTGATGAAAGCTGAATTGAAGCCTTCATCTCTGGCCAATAGTCATGCTGTTTATTATTGCTGGTATTATTATTGCTTTTGATTAGCACAACTTCCATGCTCCTATAGCAAGCACAGTGCATTCTGGGTCAATATCTTTTGTTGAGATATGGGGGGATATGGAGGATATCTGTGAGTCCTTCCATTAGGTTCTTAGCAAGCACAACTTCCATGCTCCTATAGCAAGCACAGTGCATTCTGGGTCAATATCTTTTGTTGATATATGAGGGGGGGGGGAGGATATCTGTGAGTCCTTCCTTTAGGCTCTTAGCATGCACAACTTCCATGCTCCTATAGCAAGCACAGTGCATTCTGGGTCAGTATCTTTTGTTGACATATGAGGGGATATGGAGGATATCTGTGAGTCCTTCCTTTAGGTTCTTAGCAAGCACAACTTCCATGCTCCTATAGCAAGCACAGTGCATTCTGGTTCAATATCTTTTGTTGACATAAGAGGGGGGGGGAGGATATCTGTGAGTCCTTCCTTTAGGCTCTCAGCAAGCAAATCAAATCCATTAAAAATACATAGTTTACAATGTGATTTCAATTTAAGCTCTCCTCACTTAGATAGTCAAGCAGTTTATAGCTTAGCATTTATACATTCAGTTTACAGCTTAGCATTTATTTATTTGGTTTAAAGCTTAGCCTTTATACATTTATTTTATAGCTTAGCATTTATACATTCAGTTTATAGCTTAGAATTTATTTATTTGGTTTAAAGCTTAGCTTTTATACATTTATTTTATAGCCAAGCATTTATACATTCAGTTTATAGCTTAGAATTTACTTATTCAGCTTATGACTTAGCATTTATACATTAAGTTTATCACTTAGAATTGTACTCAGTTTATAGCTTAGCCTTTATACATTCAGTTTATAGCTTAACATTTATACATTATCTGATCAACAAATATTTATTCTTTCAGCTCTATTTTGACAATATATAAAGAGTGACTTTAGCTCAACTCCTCACTAAGCTTTACAGTCTGTGACATTTTTTTGGTAAAACTTTTAATCAGATTTATGTGTGTATACTTAATTATGTTAACTACATGTATCAAGAATACTCAATTCATAAAAAGAAGCTGCTTTAAAGGATTAAAGATAACTTTGACCCTTTTGAGAAAACAAATTGAAACACAAGATTTTGAATTAATTTTGTAATTCTTTTATATTTTTTTTTTCTGAAAGCCACATAACGACACAAGTATTTATTCAAGGTTTTGAATGTATGGTATACTGTTAGGTTTAGTATTGAGTCATTCAGTAAATTGTTTTTGTTTTGTGGTTTTTTAATAAATGAATAAATGGAAGTTTATATAATGTGTTATGCTTATATGTATGATTTTTTTTTACTGATCTAATGAAAGAAACTTGAGGATTTTAATTTTTATTCCTTTTGAAACATGTAAGGAATATTAGAACATTGGTTGGCAACATTATTAGTGTAGAAATGTATTTCACTTGGTAGCCAAGAATGCTTATAACTGAGATGACATCACTAATAGTGGTTAACAAGGGTGCCATGTTGTCAGCACAATAACCAGCCGCCTTTACTTTTTCCTAACTCATATAATAATAATAATAATAATAATCTTTATTATCCTTAAGGAAATTTGTCTTACAATTTGTGCATTACACCAAACAAAAAACATTATAACTATAAGAAACCAAAATGTACATTCACACCAGACTCACTCATAATTTACATGTGACAAAGTTTATGCCAGATTGTTCTTATTTAATGATTTGATTGCCAGGGGAACAAAAGAGTGTTTGTGTCTGTTTGTCTTTGCTATCAGTGTCTTGTATCTCTTTTGTGATGGTAAAATCACAAAATCCTGACACAAAGGGTGATTCTTTATTTCGAGGATCTTGTTAGCTTTTTTATAGATGTTTGTCTCAAACAACTGCCCAAATGGGGTTTGTTTTTTGCCAATGATTTTGCCAGCAGCATTTAGGATTCTATGAAGTTACCCATTAGAGCTGGGTGGACTCGAAGGCACCATAAAGATCCCAAAATTAAAAATACCCGTCTTCACCAGGATTTGAACCCAGGGTCCTCCTGTTTGGAAGTCAAGTGCTTTACCACTCAGCCACATGCCTCCGTTAAAGGCTAGATTTTGTGACAATTATTTTTAGGAGAGAGAATGATGTATGCACAAAGTTGTAGTTTTTTTTATTTGTATTAAATTTATTTGTATTTAACCACTGACTTATTAATCTCTGAATTGTCAAATTTAAGTTTGTAATCAGTTAGTGTTGACCTTGGCTTGATAGGCTCAAAGGATTAACAATAATAATAATAATAATTATAGCTTGTATGTAGTGCTACTTTCATGCTTACAGCATGCTCAGAGTGCTGTGTTCCAATCTTATGTGTGAACCAGTAGGGGGGGGGGGGGAAATTTGGGAGAGGGTTTTCCGTGCTGCCTTTGGGTACTCAGTAAACAGAACTCTGCTTGAGTCGTGTGTTGAACCTAGAGTCACCTTGATAGGTAGCCGAGCCAAGCCAAGTTCAAGCATACTTAGCCTCTTGACCACGCCTCCACATTGAAATTAAATTGTAAATGTTAAATATTTTTAAAAATGTAATACACAATTTGATATTTATGAAATATTTAATACAGAATTTGATATTGATGAAAAATTTAATACAGAATTTGATATTGATTACAAAAAATAATACAGAATTTGATATTGATACCTGATACCATTTCATTTGTGTGTGTGTGTGTTTCCAATAATAAAAAAATAAAAAATAATACAGAATTTGATATTGATACCATTTCATTTGTGTGTGTGTGTGTTTCCAATAATATTTCTATGAATGTACAATTTATTCTCTAGATAAAGATTCGTTTTCTGTTTTGTAAGGCAGCTCTCAATCCTCAGTGTTATGAGCATAATGATAACAGAGTCGAAAACCATGTCCGCTTAGTATGGCTTTAATACACTGAATGACTACACAACACACATTTTGTGAACACATTCTTACGGACGAGTTACAATCACATGTAAACATAAGAACGAAAACCGATACAGCATATAAATTTCATAAGTGAAATTCTAAATTTACTGAACTAAACAGACTTCTAATTCAAAAACAGACTTCAACTTCACAGAACAGACTTCTACTTCACAGAACAGACTTCTATTTCACAGAACATTCTACTTCACAGAACAGACTTCTACTTCACAGAACAGGCAAGGATAATAGAAGAAGAGATGTTAGTTTGTTAGTTCAACACTTTCAATGAAATTTAAGCCTCTTGTGTTGACATGTATGGAAAGGATTTTTTTATTTTTACTTCAAGAAATCTAAAATTTCCTAATATAGAGTTGCCTGACTACTATAGGCTTTGCACTGTCATCACTGCCCACTTCCATCCATGTGTCTTATATTGCTTTGCACTGTCATCACTGCCCACTTCCCTCCCCTGTGGCTTGTAAATACTTTGCACTGTCATCACTGCCCACTTCCCTCCCCTGTGGCTTGTAAATACTTTGCACTGTCATCACTGCCCACTTCCATCCCCTGTGGCTTGCAGATGCTTTGCACTGTCATCACTGCCCACTTCACTCCCCTGTGTCTTGTAAATGCTTTGCACTGTCATCACTGCCCACTTCCCTCCCCTGTGTCTTGTAAATGCTTTGCAGTGTCATCACTGCCCACTTCCCTCCCCTGTGGCTTGTAAATACTTTGCACTGTCATCACTGCCCACTTCCCTCCCCTGTGGCTTGCAGATGCTTTGCACTGTCATCACTGCCCACTTCCCTCCCCTGTGGCTTGTAAATGCTTTGTAATATGTGCTAGGACATTATAATATTGATTACTGGAGGAACATATGATACTTCTAAAACAAATTTATTTAGAAAGCTACTGTTAGACTATTGTTGGAACACTTAGTATATAGAATAAAGAAAATATTGAAATATTAGACAAAGTTGTAAATTTGATTCTTAATTGAAGCATGTTTTTTCAGTAGACTAGTGACACTTTGGCTACCTGAAGACCTATTACATTTTCCAAGTTCTTGGCTTAGTGCATTGGTACTATAAGATAATAGTCTTTGGACATTAAATTTCTTTTTTTAGAATTACAATAATAAAAGGGGGACTGCAGAGGAAAAAAAGTTTAAAATTTAATGACAAAACATGATGTTACGCAACATTTAATGAAACAAAATGTGTACGACATGAATGTACAATACTAATTAAAGGCCAGTATATGTTTTCCTTTATCATTTAACGTTTGATTCCACTTGTGTTAATACACCTCATTTTTATACAAGCAAATCTACACAACAGCTATAAAATAAAATACAGACGTTACTTCAAAAAAGATGATTACATTCTACGCGTCCTAAAAGTAGTAAAAACTAATACAGAAAACAGTGTAGTCAAGATTTGACCATCTTTAAATTTGTTCTAAATTCAGAAAATATTTGTAACAAAAAATCCTTTTTTAAAAATGTTATTGATACCGGTACTGTTTGGTTTTTTTTTAATGGTAAACCTTCGTCCTCTCAAAATAAAAACGACTGCTGCTAAAGACGGATTAGTTGTAACAAGTGACGCCCAGTTTTTTAAGGTCATGTAAATTTCTAACACATGTCATGGGCCGGATGAGCACCAAATTTATTGAGTCTTCAACACACATTGTAACATTCGTTTCAAGAGGATGAATAGCACCACGTCACGAGCCATATATGACGTCACTAGCTGGATATGACGTCACGAGCTGGATATGACTAGTAGTTTGAACATCTCCGGTCAGTAATATATTGTTACATATAAATGGTAATCTATGTATTCCCATATGGTGGTGAAAGTTGGACACTGAACGCTGAGGCCGAAAGAAGAATTCAAACTTTTGAGAGTAAATGAGTTTGTTTTTTAACTAGTCTGGCTGGCAAAAAGGATGCACTTCTCAATACTGTGAATAGACGAAAGCTGAGCAAGTTCGGTTCAATTGTTTGTTGTTTGTAAAATGTTTTACATGTTTCGGATGTTCCCTCAGAGTTGAAGAGCGGGCAGAGTTTGAACCCTCGACCGTCGATAAATCCGAACGACAGTCCAGCACGCAGACCGCACGACCAGGCAGCCATCCAATTGTAGTTGGCTGTCAAAAGTCATCCTTCAAGGTACACTGAAGGGAGCACAAAGAACGGGTCGTCCAAAGAAAAGTTGGCAGGACTTTGTGAACGGCCTTGACATCCTGCTAAGAACATCCGGGGAAGTGGATTTGGGTGAAGTGAAATGTCAAACCCTACGTCGATAGTCAAAGGGACGGAAGAAATGCCAGAGATTGTTCGTATTGGTTGTCTGCTTGGTCATGTGGTATTCTATTTAAACTGTCGCCTCGATGGTCAAGGTTCGAATCCTACCCACCTCCACCCCCACAGTCCCGTTGGATGTTTATGCTAGGATGTAAATAAAAACAAAATGTTGTTCTTCGTGCTGTACAGTCAACATTCAGACATTAACAACTGAGATGCTTTGAACTAATCAACAAAGTCCAATGACTTATTAGATCAGCAATATAGGTCAGGGTTTGCATATAGTCCACACTGTGGCACATCTGACCTGTCAGCCACTCATTAACACTGATGGAGTCGTGTCTAATATAATATAAATAAATAATAGGTCTGGTTGGGAGATTTGTAAACAATTTTTATTCTTCCTTAATTGTGAAAACCATTGCAACGCAGACGACCGCATGCCAAAGGCGATGAAGAGAATAGATTAGATTTGCGGTCGAGGGGCGGACTGGGCTCTAGGTCGGCAGCCAGTCTAGGAGATAGAAACTCCAAAATAAAGCCTACAGCCTTTTGATGTCTACAGCTATCTCAGACTACTGTGCCACTGTGGTCGACACTTGACATAAAGAAGGGTTTTGGTCTGTGCACTCCATATTCCACTATAAATAGACAGTGCAGGCTGGATGCCTTGCAGTGTGTCTCGAATCACCCCGAGTACCGAATCTTCTTTGGTGATTGTAATGGAAGACTGTGTAAAAGAGGTGCCTTATGCACTATAAAGATCAACTCAGGCGCCATTTCACCCTCAATGGCATAGAGGAAAGTAGCTGGCAGCAGATGGTCTCTGTGAGAGACGGAGAGCTCCCACAAAGGTTACGGGACTCATATTTGAGACCCAAAAGAAAGCCCTTATGGAAGACAGGCGCAGAAGACGGAAAGAAAATTTAAATAGACCGCTGGCGGATAACGGCTTTGTCTGCACGAGATGCGGAAAAACATGCAGGTCGCAACTGAATTTGCGCAGTCATGTGAAACACTGGATTCATCCTTAATCTTTGGAATAGAAGACATGGACATTGTTATTAAACTTGTAGAATGAGGGGGGGGGGGCGGACGTAACAGCCGAAAACTTTTTCTTGTTAATTGAAAACATTTTTAGTCGATTGATACGTTAAGAAGGTCTACAATTTTTTAGTTTTAAAGACATTATTATTTGCACGAAGTCATAACAAAAGTAAACATGGCTTTAAAATAGTTACTTACAAAATTGTTGCATTACTAGTACGGTATTAGAATGTCTTTTGTTCAATGTACCCATACATACAGACTACTCGATTTCTTTGTCACACACTTTTATTTCTGTGTGGAGGCCCACAAACGTGTTCTTCAACACGGACCCACGCTGGCTACGCCACTGCATTGCATATTGTTCTTTCAATCAAAGACTGTTGGCTTGTATAGTCCCCGATCTAGCACTATATTTTTTTTTTAGTAACGCGTGGGAAGACTAAAGCAGGGGTGGACTGGGTATCAAAATCGGCCTGGGCATTTCTATATCACCCGGCCCATAAATTGTATATTATATGATGCGACCCTTATCTTATAAAATACAGACGTGATTTCAAAAAATAAGATGCTTACTGTGGTCCTACCGGCCCATTAGGATACGGCCCACCGGGCATTTGCCCGAATGCCCATATAGCCAGTCCGCCCCTGGACTAAAGCTAGAAAAGTCTCTATGGTGTTTGTTTGAACTATCACTTGACATCACGTTTGCTTATAACACGACATAAACAATTCAAGAACTTGACAACTCCATTGGACCTCATTCACCAATCGTAAACAAACAACATTTAGCCACGTGATAATATTGATAAAACAATGAAAAAAAAACGTATCACGTGACAGCCTTTATGGATTGCGTAATTTGTATAGAAGAGATAGAGAGGCTAAATGTTGTTTGTTTACGATTAGAGAATGAGGTCCATTTCCAAATAAGGGGCTACTTTAATACTATAGCTTTATGCTCTAACGAATGTAATATATTACATCCAAATACTGTACAATTAACCCTTTACCGTTGTACTCAACTTGAACTGGACTCTGTCTCGACTGTCCCGGACCGACACCTTTCGATGTAGGGGTCACGGAAGTCACGTCCGTACTGACTTCACTCTGGACTCCCTGCGTCGCACTGTCTTGCTGTGGATTAACAGTACCCGACTGAGGCGTCTTAACGACTGAGGCGTCTTAACTCTGACACAATCTAAAGAAAGTGTACAACGATTATCTCAGGCCAATGCTAGACAAGTGCAAAATAAAAAGTCGCATCGACCGATAACTATGATACTTTTTAACTCTTTCTCTCCTAATGGATGCTGCCAACGTTGATTTGACTCCCATTAAACTAAATTGATTTTTTGATTTATAAACTTTAATTTGTGTTGTGTAAAAAGAGCATGCCCGCTCCTATAATTCAATAACAAATATAGGCTAACATTTTCTGATAACATACAAAAAAATATTGAAGTTTAATCATAGCAGGATAGTGAATTACAAATGAGGGGAAAGAATAATAGGCCTACTATCGGAGCGAGAAAAATAATTACGGAGAGAAAGAGTTAAGAGCTATAAAATTTTATTTTTAAAGCCAATGATAGTCATGTTTCATCAATACAATTTCAATTTATATATATATATATATATATATTTATTCGGCCTTCTTGCCGTCCTCTTTTAGACGTAACCCTAGGGGTGACTGCATGCTTAGGGGAGCTGAAGCGCTGTAAAGGCCTATCGGGTGCCATGATGATGTTCGCCTTCACTAGCTTAGATGAAAGCAGGGAACAGGCCGCTGGAGAGAAATTAGAGTCCCAAAGAAAAGCCCCTTCCAAAGGCATGCACGGAGGACGAAAAAATAACTTAGGCCTACATAGACCCCAGTTCGAATTAAGTCTTTGTCTGCACCGGGTGGAGCCAGGGCCGGATTTAAGTACGTGGAGGCCCCAGGGCAAGATTTTGTGGAAGCCCCTACAATTTTTCAAAAGCTTTAAGATCCACTTATGAATGATTATATCTAAAAGCATGTTATATTTTAGATATTTTAGAAGAAAGAAACAGTTCTTATAAATTTAATCTCACTTTCCCTTTAAACAATAATTAATATGTATATTTTAGTTTAAAAAGTGTAAGCCTATAATTTTTCAGTTTTTGGAGTGAAAAGCCCTTGGAAGACTCACTGACGAAAACCCGGAGATGCACCGGCCAAACTGGTGAAAGCGCCTTAAAAAGATAACCCGAGAGCTTTAGGCCAACGAAACAATCTATCTATAAATTAGGCAACATTTAACAAGGTGGACGCGTTGAAAATCAACAACAATTTAGTGTGAATGACATAATAACAAATATCAATGCATTAAATCGGGACAGTCAGAGGCGTAGCTAGGAATTTTCCATTGTTTGGGGTTCCGGGGGGCTCGACCTCTTTGGGGGCCCCTTCATTTTGGGTAATATTTATTTTTTAATGTAAAAAAAACCCACTAATTTGGGGGCCCCCTCAAGTGAGGCCCGGGGGATTTTCAAATTCTCTCTCCCCCCCCCCCTCCTTCTCATCCCACTCTAGCTCCGCCACAGGGGACAGGAGACATCCAGCCGGAAGAAAACGATTTATGACATAATAAGGTGGACAACTCACGAATAGAGAGACAATAGGATGAAACACAGTTGTCTCCGTTGAACTAATACGAAATGATAGAGAGCATGCTTAACACTCCTGCAGGACTATAATGAGACACGGCTGTAGTGTAAACGAAAATTCGTAAAAAATGGAAAAGACTGAAATATATCTTGTAGCAAGAAGCTTATTCAAAATCGAGGTCAATTAGTTTACTTTGTGCAGAACCACAGTCCTTACCTGTCTACGATCTATTGGCATATCAATAATAATAATAATAATAACATTCTCGTTGCCTGTCAGAGGGCGGTACTTCTGCAGACCTGCCACATCACCAGAAAATTCCTCGGTGGAAACTGATAAAGGGACTACGATGAATTTTGTTTCTCTTTAGCGAAACTCGACCCTGGCAGCGCCAGGGAATGACTACTCGTTCATTTCTAATATAATAATAATCTTTATTGTCCGTATGGAAATTTGTCTTACAATTTGTGCATTACACCAAACAAAAAAAAACATTATAACTATAAGAAACCAAAGTGTACATTCACACCAGACTCACTCATAATTTACATGTGACAAAGTTTATACAAGATTGTTCTTATTTAATGATTTGATTGCCAGGGGGTGACGAGGATAATGTACACAAAGGGCTTTCTATTAGAGAAAACTACAAAACATTGCAACACGAGAGACAGTGAAGTGTTACAGTAATGCAGCTATTTTTTGTTGTATATATATCATCACATAATCTTTGATGCTCTCGCTGAGAGCATAAGGACTGAGTCAGCCTTTAACAAGAGAAAGATAGCCATATAAGTAATAATTACTTTAGAATTCGTTAGATAGGACACTTTTAAATTGAATTAAAAAAGTAAACAAATTGGACAGAACACAAATCTTGTAGGTAAACGTTGTTGTTTGATGAGTGGAGTGTTACTGGTTAAACGTCAGAGTTACTAGTTGAACGCCAGTTACTGGTTAAACGTTAGAGTTACTAGTTGAACGCCAGTTACTGGTTGAACGTTAGAGTTACTAGTTGAACGCCAGTTACTGGTTGAACGTCAGAATTACTAGTTGAACGCCAGTTACGGGTTAAACGTCAGAGTTACTAGTTGAACGCCAGTTACTGGTTGAACGTCAGAGTTACTAGTTGAACGCCAGTTACTGGTTAAACGTTAGAGTTACTAGTTGAACGCCAGTTACTGGTTGAACGTCAGAATTACTAGTTGAACGCCAGTTACGGGTTAAACGTCAGAGTTACTAGTTGAACGCCAGTTACTGGTTAAACGTTAGAGTTACTAGTTGAACGCCAGTTACTGGTTGAACGTCAGAATTACTAGTTGAACGCCAGTTACGGGTTAAACGTCAGAGTTACTAGTTGAACGCCAGTTACTGGTTAAACGTCAGAGTTACTAGTTGAACGCCAGTTACTTGTTAAACGTCAGAGTTACTAGTTGAACGCCAGTTACTGGTTGAACAGCAGATTTTGTTCACTTCTAGGAAGACAAACATTGGGCCTTATCATTTCGAGGCCTCATGCTATCTTTCTATCTATCTATCTATCTATCTATCTATCTATCTATCTATCTATCTATCTATCTATCTATCTATCTATCTATCTATCTATCTATCTATCTATCTATCTATCTATCTATCTTCCTATATCTATCTTCCTATATCTATCTTCCTATATCTATCTCTATCTATCTATCTATCTATCTATCTATCTATCTATCTATCTATCTATCTATCTATCTATCTATCTATCTATCTATCTATCTTCCTATATCTATCTCTATCTATTTATCTATCTATCTATCTATCTATCTATCTATCTATCTATCTATCTATCTATCTATCTTCCTATATCTATCTCTATCTATTTATCTATCTATCTATCTATCTATCTATCTATCTATCTATCTATCTTCCTATATCTATCTTCCTATATCTATCTCTATCTATTTATCTATCTATCTATCTATCTATCTATCTATCTATCTATCTATCTATCTATATAAAGAGAGAGAGAGAGAGAGAGAAAAGGGGTGGGGGGGGGAAGAGACAGGCATTCACTGCATTAAATGACGACCAATTTGTGATTTCATTAGGTCTACTCGCACTGTTCAGCGTGCGCCAGGCAGGTGACAAAAAAAAAAAAGCAGTGACAAAAAGGAGGGCACTCACGGAACTTGCATTCGATGTGATCACAGAGAATCAAATTGTGTTGCTTTATATATTCTTTAGTGACAGTTTCGTGACTTTGTTTTGTAACACTGATTTGCTTTCATTTTGTCATTAGTATAGGGATTTATTGAAAAGTTCTGTCGGAGTCTTATTTCACCATCAAGCTCATAGTGATCATCTTCATCATACTGACCTTTGACTTTTGTCGCACGGGTGCTGTGGCGAATAAAAAAAAATAGGTTCTTTAATCTGATTTGCATAGGATTACCAAACAAAAGAATCTCGGAAGCAGATTACGTGAATTTTAATTTTGTTTTCTTTTGGGGCATTCGTTTCTCTTTTCAAAGGACGCAACTACAAACTGTGTAGTTTCTAATTTAATATCAGTTTTGAGCAGAAAATTGCAATAAAACTTTCGTAAAGGCACTCTACTGTATTGGAAAATATCAAGCTTTATCTCGTGAAAGAAAGTCTACAAGCCTATTTCGCATTTTCACGCTTAGGACTATAAGAGCAGCAAATGATTTGGAAAATGAAGACCTTTCTGGGTTCAGTGATTTTGCTATCAACGTGTAAGTAACATTTTAACAAATCAATTAGGTCTGCTTTTAATGTTCATTGTGTGTTCATTTTAGAGAATCCATCCAATTACTTTTTTTTTTTTTTGTATTGTAGCCTACTGGTATATAATCAAAGTCCAAAACACAACAATAGGAGAAACTGTAATTTCTTGTTTGTCTTTCGAGTTTCGGATTATTTTTATTTTCAGAAATAATTACACCATAGTCAAATTTACTGTACGGCGGAAGGGTTCAAACACGAACCATTGTAACGACAGTCCGAGGTGCATACCATAAGACCAGGCAGCTATCCATATTTTACATTATATGGACTGCAGTTCCTTAAGTAGGCTATCTGTCAAAAATCATCTTATTTACGTTTTAAAGAATGGTCAATGTTTTGTTATGTTTTAGAAATATAGATTCGATATTATATTATTAGCGATATATATTGATAGTTTATCTGAAAATTAATAATTAATAAATATAAAATAAATATAAATAATAAAATATAAAGATTGGGTAAAGGGGGTGGGGGACATATTTGTGAATTTAAAAAAAAGAACAAAGAGTGTAAATAAAAATCTGAAATTTAAAAACAGAAAATTAAGAGACGTCCCTTCATCTTTTAAATTGGACCAGCAACAAAATCAATTCAAAACATTCTTTTCAAGAAAGCATTTCAACATAGCCGCCATGCCCATTTCTACCCCGCCTACATGACCATATTTGAATGAACTTCATGAACAGAAAAGTCTAAAGGACCAAAATGCCTGTGTGTAATCGCTGAATGAACTCTATATGTTGTGTCTGTTCTATTTATTTATGTGTATGTTTCTGTTGTGTTGTCTTTATATGAGAAAAGAGTCCAAATTTCCATATGGATCATTGAAGCAGTCTTAGTCTTAGTATTTATTGCGTTGCAACAGTCAAAACGATGACCCCCACCCCACATAAAAATTAATATGCAGCCTCGATTGTTCTTCACATTATCGGTCAGTGTCTCCTCCTACTTTGGGCTTATTTTAACTTGCTCTATCGTCGCCAGGAGAAAGCTCTTTACAACTCAGAAGCAGTGTCCCCCCCCCCCCCCCAAGCCCACTAAAAAGTGACAAAGGGCAGCGCCAACATACTTTTTGTTTTCCATCTAGAGCCGAGGTTCTCAATGTAACTGGTCTTTTGGCGTGGTATTAGTATTACACATAAGGCTGGTCACTAAGATGTAGAAACGTGTATCACAATCAATGTGTCGCGAATGCTGTAGAATGCTGGGTTCGTGCTGCCTGGAGTCACACTTGACACGTAACAAGCACAAATGGTATAGTTCCGTGGATTGACTACAATCCGAATTGTAGCAGACAAGACATAACGTTTATTCAATGACAATATGCTGCACTTCACAGTAGTTACAAAAATTATCAAATGCATAGAAATATAGTTACGTCCGCGTAACAGCGGTACCAAATATATCCAATATACTAAGTCCTCAAGAGCAGGTGTATATATATACGTTACTATTAAATCACGTCCGCATCACAGCGGGTAACAATAAACTTCAATAATATGTATCCAGCTCTAAGTACAGAAAAGAACTATCAAAATACGTGTACTGTCTCAAGTCCCATAAACGACTCATCTGACTAAAAGCTACTACTGTCTTCAAGTGACTGCCCTACTCGACTGACTTAAGGTTACTACTGACTAAAAGTTAATTTAGTCATTCTTACGTCTTCTTTCTTAATCAGAGGTTTCAAGTGCCTTTCACCTTCTTGACCCGAGGTGAACATATAGCAAGCAATATCAACCGAGACTGTGACACTCAACCTGTGGGTCACGACCCCCTTGGGGGGTCGAATAACTATTCGCCAGGGGTCGTCTAAGACCTTTGAAAATATAGATTCTAATACTGCAAATGCTACGTCATGCTTAAAAAAATAGTCACATAAGTCTGCACCACAAAAATGGTGAATAAGAAATAAGTTAAAAGTAAAAGTTTCCGTTGCGGTCTATAGTCTACACACCTTGAAGGTTATTTGTTTCTGTGGCCCACGGTTAACGAGGGTGTCATGTGGCTAGCACAACGACCAACCGCATTTACTTTCCCCAACTAATATCAGGTGGGCCCTACACATTAGAGCTGGGTGGACTTAGAGGCGTCCAAAGATCCCCGAGTTAAAAATCCTAGTCTTCATCGGGATTCAAACACAGGATTACCGCCTTACCGCTCAGCCACCGCGTCTCCCGAATAAGAAATAGAATAGTAAATAAATGCATGTCACAAAGATGCAATTTTATTTATTTATAATTTAATCATAATCAGAACTATTTTTTTTAAAGACTACAATGACAATTGTTTCATGTTGAAACCTAAAACATGGCAACGCATATCAAATATTTACATCAAGTGAACTGTTTTAGAACATTATCAAAAGCACAGCTACTTAGGCTTATGATTTTTACGGTTGGGGGTCGCCGCATTAAGTAATATGGGCATATTGGTGAGAAAATTTGAAGTGAAAGGCTGTTAAGGCGGTAACATTGTAGCCCTATCTTTGTGGGCTACCCCCGTAAGTTGTGGGCTTAACATTGTAGCCCTATTTTTGTTGGCTACCTCCGTAAATTGTAGGCCTAATAATGTAGCTCTATCTTTGTCGGCTACCTCCGTGAGGTGAGGGCCTAACATTGTAGGCCTATATATGTAGGCTATACTTCCTTAAATTAGGCCTATATCCTAATATCGAATATTCGTATGCTGCTCCCATAAGTTGGACTTCAATGTAGGTTACATTATATAGCTTCTAAATTGTAGCATTGTAAAATTGTAGACTTCGTCCATAAATTGAAGTACGCTGTTAAAATGTGTTAATGTACGTAGGTGACATCATTTCTATAAAATTATATAGATGAGATTGTTTGTAATTTTTTTTTAAAAATGTTCCTGATGTTGATTCAGAGTTAAAGAAAATTTTGATTTACTACCTAATCCAAACCTCCCGCAGGACGACGGGGTTGGCAGCGGGCAGGGTATCAACCCGGGACCATCGACAAGTCCTAACGACAGTCCAGCGCGCATAACGCACGACAAGGCAGCCACCCTTGTAGTCCATATATTTATATTTATGACGGGTTTACGAAAATGCAAGACCCGCGCACTATAGGCCTATACCCTCACCTTTAATTCAATTTAAACTTTTTAACAAAATATGCATGTCAAATAAAAGAGGCTAAATGGGATTAATATAAAATAACGTTACTCGATTATTCTCTTCACCAATAAAGCCTAACGTGATTATATATATATATATATATATATATATATATATATATATATATATATATATATATATATATATATATATATATCATCTATTAAATTAATATTAGCCTTTTAATACAAGTTTGAAGCCGGAAAAGTTTGATTTCTATATACGAAATTCTACCCAAGAGAATGGTCGCACTTATGACAATAGCTTAATTAATTAATTGTGCCTACATTTACAGTTCTCTCCTCTCACATGTTCATACATGAGAATGGCTTTCTAACGGAAAACTTCTGACTATTATGGGGAAAAAAAATGTTTTTTTGGTCTACGAAGTTACTATAACAGTTTGATAACCACTGCGTATTTACCCCGTTTAGATTTAGCTAATTAACAAATTAGCATCGAAGCTCGTGTTTAGTAAGTGTTCTTGGTGCTTAATCAGTTACTGCTAACCTGGACAACTTCCGTTTGCCGGTGATTGTTTATCGAAACATTGAATGCACCTTGTGCGATTGTCTCTCTATAGAATATCTACACCACCACATCTAGTGACATAGCAGGTAAGTTAATTTTTTTGGTAATAGTTTTTCAAATATATAGTGATTTTAGTCTAGACTCCGCTGGTAAAAGCGGAGGAAATTACCCTAGACCTAGATCTATATATTATATAATTTATATAATATTCCATTAGTTACATTCAGTGGCATCTTCAAAAACCTTCAAAATCTACACATTTCATTTGTACAGTCTAGAGATCTAGTCATACTAGTTACTAGTCATAGTGACAGGTCTGACAGTCATACATGCTAATATTATTATTGACTTAAATTTAAACTCTGCTAACTCTTTGGTTTTCCTGGCTGATTCAGGCAACCCATTCCATTCTCTAATCAATGGCACTATTATAGTCACTAGGTAAGAAAAGGCGCTTCTTGTATGAATTAGTTCTAGCATATATATATATATGGAATTTATATGAAATGTGTCTCTATCTATAGATTTTATATACGGAGTCTAGATAAGATGTAGATCTATATATTTGATGGTGGCCTATACAACCCGAAGCGGCTCAAAGCAAAGTAAAAAAAAAAAATCAGCAGTAATCAGGGACTTGCTATTTGCTGACAACTGTGCCCTAAATGCCTGCTCTGAAAATTATCTGCAAAAGATCATTAGTAACTATATATCGCCAATGCTAGTGCATCCTATTTCAGAATGTCTAAAATGTTTGGAATAGGCGGGTATCCCCACATACACAAAGCTAGGGATTTATTGAGCTGTCATCCTCCCGACAGTTCTCTATGCCTAAAAAAACTTGGACAGTATATATATATATACTTCCACATGACCCATCTCAGAAAAATACTGAATGTTAAATGGCAAGAAAAGATACCAGATACTGAAGTCCTTCAAAGAGCGGGCCTACAAAGCATGCACACAATCCCGATGCAGTCCTAGCTGTGATGAGAAGGCCACATCTGCGCAGTAGAGGACCGCAGCATCTCTAAACGACTCCTGTATGGCCAATTAAGGGAAGGAAAGCCCTCACAAGGTGGACAAAGAAAATGCTTCAGTGACACCCTCAAAGCTTCTCTGAAAGCATTCAGCCTTGACTCAGAGACCAGGGAGACAGAAGCACATAAAACTGGTGCACATATTGCAGGGGGCACTAGAACATCGCTGGGAGAAGAATAGCGTCAGAGAAAAAAATCAAAGGCCAATGACACTAGCACCAGCTGGAATAACCTGCCCATCGTGCAGCCGAACTTTCCGGGCTCACATGTTTGTAAAATGTTTTACATGTTTTGGGTGTTCCTTCAGAGTTGAAAATTCCAAATGTCTTACAGGACGACGGGGGATGGGAGTGGGCAGGGTTTGAACCCTGGACCATCGATAAATCGGAACGACAGTCCAGCACGCAAACCGCACGACCAGGCAGCCATCCAAGGTCTCACCAGCCACATGTGGAGGCTCAAAACCCCAGTGCAAAGCCCTCAGCCCCCTGGATGACAAAAGTCAACATTGAACTTCAATGGATGAACTTAATTATAGATTCTTAGATCAAGACTAGTTTCGACCATCTGCCATATACTGTTTCTTCACTAATCATAGGTCATGTTTTGGAATAGCTACAAGGCTGCAGAAGTTTGAATTAAGAGTTTTTCTTCTCCTAGGTGGTAGCTAGCCATTGTTAATGAGCCCCTACTCCCTGAATCTTACTAGTTCAGATCTAGTTACCTGCCTTCGTCCTTCACCTTTTATTGAAAACAGTTTCCCTTGGCTCAACATCTAAGCCACACTTCTTGGACTAGCTTTCGACATTTTATAGGTATTGGCGTGCTTATTAAATATAATATCAATTACCACTTCTGGCAATGACAAACTTTCTGGACCTATATGTGTCCAGGAAAGAAGGTGGCACTACAATTACTATTTTATAGAAAAAATAAAATAAAAGAAAGTAGGTAGGTAAACAAAAAGTTTACAGCCCACAGATCTTTGATCTAGATCTTTTCTATATTAAAGCATCTATAAAAACTTAATAAGAGGACAATTTTGATAGGTTGTACTTAAATGGCAGATTTTTATTTACACTTTTAATTTATAATTAAATTATTTCTGAACTTGAGTATTCCATATTCTAGTTAGGCATGTCTGAGATTATTAGGGGGCACGGTGGTGGAGTGGTTAAGCACTTGGCTTCTGAACCTGGGGTCCTGGATTTGAAGACTGGGATTTTGAATTTCAGGATTTTTAGGACGTTCTTGAATCCACCCAACTCTAATGGGTACCTGACTTTTATTTGAGAAAGTTAAGGCGGTTGGTGGTTGTGCTGGCCACATGACACACTGCTTGTAAACCATTGTAAACAGATGATCTTAACATTATCTGCCTTATAGATAGCAAGGTCTAAAAGGGGAACCTAACTTTTCTAACTCTGAGATTTCAGATATTTAGAAAACATGTTATTACTTACTTACTTGTATAAATATTTTTGATTATATTTTGATTCAGCTTTAACTGCTGGTTTCTTTCATTACAATATTAGTCTGCACATAGACTGATTGATCTGATTTGTTACCTGTACACTGTTTTTACATTTTAGCTTTAAATGTTGATTTCCTTCATTACAGCATTATCTAGATCTGATTTATGACTGTTTTTGTGTGTTAGAAATTAGAAAATTAAAAAATAAATAATTTGTTGATCTAATCAATATTTATATTTATAATTTTCAGATCTGAAGCCAGGGTTTTATGGCTCTATAATAAAAACTAAAATGTAACTCTTTGAGCTATTCCAACTTACCTAGATAACAATAAGCTGTCAAATAGTGTACAGGAGACTAACTTTGAAAATAACACCTTTAGTAAAATCACTAAATTTAGAAAGCCTTCAGGACAGAAGCCTCAAAAGTAAAGTAGCAATCATACATAAAACACTGAAGCATAATCTTCAAATACAAAAACAAAATTTAATAAAACACTCTGAAAGACACAAAGATAAAGGCACATTCCTCGTCCCATATGCTAGGACAAATTTGTACAAATACTCCTTCTTCCCTAGTGCTATTAGAGCATGGAATGGGTTGCCTGAGCTAGCCAGGAAAACCAGTGACTTGGCAGATAATTCATTGGTTAATATGCATGACAGGTAGAACGTAATCATCTTCTTTTTTGAAGTAACGTCTGTATTATATAAGATAAGAAGATAAGATAAAAACCTCTGCTTTAACTTAGGTAAGAAAAATAGTAAAGAGTAATTTCTACATTTAATAATTATTTATTAAGTGAAGTAATTTCAAATCTAAAGTATAATTTGTTGTAATTTATTTTATTTTTTCAAAGTTTAATTTATATCTTCAGGTCAATCCTTAGCCAAGATAAATCAGCAATATGCTCCTGCAAAAGGATAATACATTTTTTCAAAAGAAATAGAAACTAATGAAGACTGTTGTCAGGATGGTGCCAAGTTTGAACAATGATCGCCATCATCCTCCCTGTCCTCCAGTTGTGGTCTTAAACTTTATATCTAAGAAAAACAAACAGAACCAGACTTTTTTAATGCTAAATAACAACCAGGCCTGTACAATTGTCTACTGAATATGTTAGGGACTGGATGGTAATGTTTTGAATCATTCAGTGTGGAATCAAATGTATCAGTGATATTCAAACTATGATCCATAGGCCATATCCAGCGAGTGACAGGTCTTAACTGGTCACTTGAAATTCTCGCTATGCAGAATGAAGCAGAAAAGACTTAATTCATTGAACACCACAATTTTGTGTGACCTGTGACACACATATTGCACACATGTGGCCCCTAGAGCCAATAAGATTCAGCACCATTGTAATACATAAAGTTTGCAAGCCAACATAATTTTTTATTTGGATCTGATAACATTTATAAGTATCTAACACTATTCAACACTTTCTGACAGCTGAAACTGCAAAATACATGGTTACAAGGAGTGTTCCTTAAATGTGTGTATGTTAAAATAAAAAATTGTGCTGTCTCGTGTATTTCAATGAATTGTGAGTCTCTGTGTAACTGGTTTCTAAAACTAACATAAACTATTTTGCTAAAAAAAAATTAAATGTACTTTTTTCCTTTAAGATTGGACTTTTTTTTCCTTTTAGTACAATACTTATAATAATTTTTATCATAATAAATCAATGCAATGTGTATATAATTTAGCATTTGTCTGCCTATAGATGTATAAAAATGAATTTTGTAAAGATTCTTTTTTTTTAAACTAATTAAATAATGATACTTTTAGAGGTATTAAGCACTATAAATATCTTTTCAAATGTATGATTTATGCTTTTTAAAAAGGCATGTATAGGCTCTTTGCAAGTCAGTGTGGATTTCGAGCTGGGAGAGGCACATCTGACATGATATTTGTCTAGCATCAAATGCAGATAGCTGATTTGTATGCAGACTTTATCGATCTCACCAAAGCTTTTGATACAGTGAGTCACGTAGACTGGTGGTGAATTCTATCTCAGCTCAGATGCCCTTCAAGATTCATTGCTATTCTGAAGCTACTGCATGTGGGTCGAAAGGTTAAATAGGGACCTGTCAGCTTATTTCTCTGTAGAGAATGGTGTGATGCAAGGTTGTGTGTGTTGATAATATTACTACACTCTGTAGCTTTAGACAGTAAAGGAATCCATCCTATACCTAAATTAGGCTACTATCATTCACTGATGCTTTGCGGGAGTAAAACATGGCCAGTTATCCAGCCAGAGTTGGAAATGACCTCCTGTGCAAACTTAGTACTCTTAGTGCTATTGATGACTAAGATACATTGTAGTATATAAACTATGGTAAATTTTTTTTTTTTATATTAGTCACCAAGAATTTTAGAACCTAAGCTGGATATTTTAAAATTTTTAAAATACATTATTTTTCAGACTTATCTACATACAAAGAAATCCCAGATGAATAGAATCACTATTTCACTCCTCGTTACTTTCATTATTTAGTTTTATTTCAAACAACTAGTTTCTTACCATGTTTTATTGTGCTTTAAATGAAGACTGCTTAACACACATGCAAGTTCTCAACAGCTTCTATGCATTCTAGATAAGACTTCAAAGTACTTTAAAACATTTATTTACCAGGCGAATATGTCATTAAGTCTCCAAGATTAAGTGTCTTAAGTGTCACTACACTATTCCTGACTAACCTATGTTTGTTATAACTTCAGTTTCATTCTAGCTACACTTTTGGTTTTGAGATTTCTATTCACAAAATTATTTTTTTTATTCTTCTAAATATGTATCCTAACTGTATATTCTACTAAATATGTATCCTAACTGTATATAACATTTTTTAGTTTTTCAGATATCCCTTAGCGGAAATGCCAAAAGTAAGCTATCTCTCCAATGTTCACTGGACCTGACAGACAATCAAGGATTGAAATCACTGAATCCAAATTTAGTTGCAGCCAAAGTGAGCGAAAGTATGAAAAATGTTATGGTGAGTACACTTTGGTTGACATTTTAGCCTAGGTTTTGGTCAATGAATAACATCTTTATAGGTACATGTAATACTGTTTGATTGTCAAAAGAGCTTATCTGAAGGCTCTTCAAGCTCTAGGCTTGTAAGCCTGCTTGAACAACCATTCTATCTGGAAGAGATCCAAGTCAATGCCTATGTAAAGCATTGCTATTTCCGATTTATCTGGCACTCAGGGCACATGGACTAGAATGCATGGCCAAAGACTGAGTACACCGGAAACCTCCGCCATTTTCCTATGTTGTGCCAAGCTAACCATGCAGGACTCGCCATTAGTGTAACGGTCCCTTGAGGAGCGGCGCATGGATTATTGACAGGGACGTGTGAGTTCTCTTTCTACTCCACTCAGTGCTATGGGAAAGCTCTTGCATTCCCTTGAATGCTCCCACAGGAGGTTTGTTTTGCTATTCATTTAGCCTGATCACTTCCTCAAATGATCGTTTCCACTCAAGTACCACGTTGAGGCAGAATAGCATACTCAGGACATGTAATATCAGAAATTAATGTAGTCCCATCCTGAAAATCTTAAGAGCAGCATAGTATAGAAAAAAAGTATAGACATTTTTTGTAACATTGAGAATTTTCTTGCAGAATTAATCTTAAGTGTCTTCTTTGCTATTTCACTGTGGACTATTTTTTTTTTTATTGGTTACTGCCACTGACTAGTGGCCAATTAGAATCACTACTTTCCTCTTGCTATCAACACAATCTACTTTTTAGATTCAGCTCCTCTTTAATTCTTGTGTTTTATTATGTTAAGAGGTTTTATTTCCACCTCCACTTATTAACAGTCAACTCATGTGTACATCAAGGAACAGTCTTAGTATAATTTACATAAATAAATTACCAATTTACATTAGTTGCATTTGTCAGATTATTTGCAGATGAATTATAGAGATGGAAATCTAATTGGAGCATGTCTTTCCACCCAGAAAAATGTCAGTTATTAAGAGTAATAAAAAATTTAAAACAAATAAATACCACATATCTTCATCTAGGTAAATCAGTTACATGGACTAAAAACTCCAAATACCTAGGTGTTATAGTAACAGAAAAATTATCATGGAACCTCATATAGAGGAAATTTTAAAAAATCAAACAAAGCAATAAGTTTTTATTAGAATATTTTTTTTTTTACAAATCCAATAAAGACAAACTAAAATGTTATTTATCCTTGATTAGGGTTAAAAGAATATGCATCCTCTGTTTGGGACCCCTCAACTTAAGAAAAAAACATTTAGAAACAAGAAGAGACACAAAATAGTGCAGATTCATAACAAATCAATATTCACATTTAAGTCAGAATAACACCACCATTAGTAGAATCATTAAATTTAGAGATCCTTCAGGATAGAAGACTGAAGTAGCAATTATACATAAAACACTGAACCAAAATCTTCATATACAAAAAAAAAAAAAAAAAAAAAAAAAAAAGCAAACTTATATAACACTAAGAAAGACAAAGAGATAAGCACAATTCTGATTCTATTTGCTAGGATGAATTCAATAAGTGCTCATTCTTCAGCCAGGAAAACATTAATATGATTTTATGCACATATTAATGTATTAATTAGACATCTATAAAAAAAAAGTTTTCATTGCAGAATCAAGAAAGACCTTCAGTTAAGACCAAGGAAGTGATTACAGTTAACACAAGTCTGGACCTGGACACATTCTCAAAGCTCTTACCTTTCTTGCGATGTTACTTTGTGAATTCTCCGGTGAATGAAGAAAACAAACTAAATGTGGAGGACCAAGGTATTTTTGTGAACAGTCTTTATGTGAATATCTTATTACTCATATAGTTTAGTTTTGTACATTTACTTGAGGTTTTGTGTGTGTGATTATATACATATATATAGTATTCTCTGTAAAGAGTATGGCTTAACAATTAGCATGAAGAAAAAAAATGTTATGGGACCACCTGCTACAACATCACCCTCCATCCTCATAGACGATAACAAACTGGATGCTGTTAATGAATTCTGCTATCTTGGATCCACAATTTAGGATGACCTGTCTCTAGAAGAGGAGAAATGGTTACAGAAGACTGCCTCAACATTCGCTAGACTCAAGTCAAGAGTTTGGGAAAACTATAAGCTCACTACAGCAACTAAAATGGCGGTCTACAAGGCATGCGTTCTGAGTAAGCTATTGTGCAGCAGTGAGTCGTGGACCACCTACGCAAAGCAAGAGAGAAAACTAAACTCATTCCATTTGTGCTGTCTCCGAAGAATCTTGAAAATCACATGGAAAGAAAAAGTGTGCAATACTGAGATCCTTCTTGCACGAACAGGCATTCCCAGTATCTTTACAGTCCTCAGACAACGCCGCCTGCGCTGGCTTGGACATGTTCGCCGGATGGAAGACAATCGCATTCTGAAAATTATTATCTACGAGCAACTCGAGTTTGGCTCAAGGAAAACTGGTTGCCCCCACCTCCTTTACATGGATGTAACAAAATGGGACCTAAAATCAGCAAACATTGATACTGACCATTGACATAGCCTTAGCCTTCACTAGGGACAGCAAAAAAACATGGGCCTCAGCTCTGGAAGAAAAGCATGCCATGTGAAAAATGGCCAGCTCCTCTACCACCAAATCACCTTAACCTGCAATATTTGTGGACGGGAATGTCTCTCCAAAATAGGGCTCCACAGCTACATGAAAAAGTGTTTGAGATGAACCATAGTCACTCTACAACTGAAGGGGGCCAACTGGAAGTATTCTCTAAAACAGACATAAGTTAGCTTTTTATAAAATACATTCCTTGACTGGCTTTTTATAAAAAGTTTAAAACAACAATACATGAGGGTATGGGTTGGTTGAGATATTAATCACACCAATAAGTTTTTATTTATGGTAAAGTAAATAGACTTAAGAATACAGTTACACTTAAAAATAGATATACAGTTATACCAATTTCACCCTTGTTGTTTATTGAAAAGTAAAAACATTTGTTAATATATTTGTACAACTAGGGAAATACTTTAATTCACTTTTAGCTGAAATAAAAAATTGAATACTTGTGTGTGATGCTCTTCAAATAGTACAGGTCAACACATATACATGTAAAGTATCAAGTCTCTTTGAAAATAGGTCACATTATTTACAAACATTGAAAACGTCCAAAACAAACTCACACTAAAACCCCAACTTGCCTCTCTGCTCTACCTCTGAATCTTCTCCTGTCCAAGCCACATACAAACATTGAAAACGTCCAAAACAAAACTCACACTAAAACCCCAACTTGCCTCTCTGCTCTACCTCTGAATCTTCTCCTGTCCAAGCCACATACAAACATTGAAAACGTCCAAAACAAAACTCACACTAAAACCCAAACTTGCCTCTCTGCTCTACCTCTGAATCTTCTCCTGTCCAAGCCACATACAAACATTCACAGGTTGGCCCTTTGAAACAGAAACATGGATTACCTTGGTCTACAACATCAAACAGAAAGATATTTAGAATGAAAATAATAAAAGAAAATTACTTTTTTTTTAAAAATAGCAACAGTTATAGTCAATTTTGTAGTGTATTTGTATGCACAATTTTCTTTCATGCACCAATGATCAAGGAAATTTCTATCATATTTTTTCTATGTTACAGTCTTTTTTTTTTATTTTTGTTTACAGCATCTTGGCAATCCAATCAAAATCTGACTAAAACTACACCCAAACGTAGGTCTTTTTATATCTATACTATAAAGCAGAAAGTAATGCGTATGTATGTATGGGTGTATATCCCGCATAGAAATCTAAACCACTTGACTTATCTTCATAAAACTTGGCATAAATGTTCCTTGGGTACTAACAGGAACCGTGATGCATGCATAGTAGCCCTAAAACAAACTAAGGACTCTCCAAAAAACTAGTTGCCGAACTCTATGAAAGTATTAGTATTTCATGGATCTAGGCCATGTTTATCATGTTTACATGAAAAGATTGAAAGGATCTAGATCTAATTTTTAAAACTACACTTTGCACAGATAGTTTTTTACTTTGACACTTGAAAATAAAAAATATAGTCTATTGGTTTCATGGTTTAATAAAATTAACCTTCAAATTTGTGTTTCAAAAGCATTTTTACATAAATTTGTTCCTTATATCTGCGAATTTAGAATTCCGGATGTACATTCTTTCATTAGACAAGACCGTTATTTTACACATCTCTCTATTCCTAGGTCTAAAACTGTAATTCAACTCCAAGATGATAGAAATTCTCTTCGCAAAGATAGTTTTATACTTTAACACACAAACATACTAATTACAGTCCATTCGTTTCATATTTCTTATCGTAATCAAGTTAACATTAATTTTGTCAATTTTTGTTCACAGAATCTAGGGCATACTATCTATATCAGTCTAAAACTACACTTAAAGATAGGTCTTATTTTTTGAGTACTTGCATATAAAGTTTTGATTGCATCAGACAAACTAGATTCGAAAAAAAAAATATTCTGGCAAAAAGACTATAAATAAAATTGAAGCCAAGAAGAAAGGGATGTTGGACCATGAAGGCTGGAACAAATATTATATTCCCCTAAAAGCAATTATGAAATAGATTGAAAAAAATTTTTTTTTCTCTAATTAGATATATGTATTCAATATTTATGTCAACAGTTTAAAATGTTGGTTCTATGATTAAATAAAATTTTAAAGTATTTCAAAAGAAGAAATAGTTATTTGAGTGGGTGAGAGTAGTGACATCCGATCTAATTAATTATGCAAAAAGTTACAAAACTTGATCCCTAATATACCAAATTCAATAAAGATGTTAACAACTCTTCCAATATATTACAATAAAAAAAACAATTTAAAAGAAATTTATCCAAATATTTAGAGTTTACATTTTTGTTCTAATTTTGTTAACAATAACTAGCCTGCTGAAAAAAGCTTTTCAAAATTAAAACTTCTAATGAATAGTTATGAAATTGCGCATACATATATAGTAATTCAGGAAGACTATCAACTTTTTCTTATTATCCATTAAAACAGATATAGTCTAAATAGTCTGAGCTGGTAAGATAAAATTATGATACTCTTTTACTGGAATTCAGTAAGGCTACAAGCAGAAAATGTATGTTTCTTTAATCCTTTTTTTTTTTGCTCATTAATGGCATTTTTATAAATAAAAATATGACACTTGCAAGTGTTATTATTTAAAATATACATCTGTTTCACAAGAGGGCTTTGCATAATACAACTCCCCCACACCAAATTTAGGTCTTGCGCCACCAGTGGCACTGGCCCCCAGTATTCCTATAGTTGGAAAGGATTTTATTCAATGACCAGACGGGAACTGAGAGCTCTTCACCCAAAGTCATTTTAATGGTTCCATAATGGCAATGTCCATTACTATGAAGACTAATTCTCAACAGACTCTAGAGAAAAGCAGAGTATGTCCTTTCTGTTGTATGCCCCAGTATCCCAATTAGTTGTTGGAAAGGTTTTTATCCAGTGACCAGGCATGAGCTGGGGGCTCTTCACTCCAAGTCCTATCTAAAGTTCCACAATGATACTGTCCATTTCTACGCAGTTGCTGTATTGTGTCTTCTAACTATAGTTTAGTGATTTTAAAGAACTCTTATTTTTGTGCTTTGAAAACAAATTGTTAATAGTGGCTTTTAAAACAGAAATATGCTTTATCTTTTTTTTTTTTACAGCCTCTAATGCTGACAGAATGTTGGGACACATGACAACTATTACGAAAAGTATGTTTTGAGAAGTTTTAGAAAAATAGGAATTAAAAATACAAATCATAGTTAACTTAATTTAAGATTTGGATGTAAAAGTAATAATTATATTCTTGAATGAGCTAACAGACTAAGTAAACAATTTAGAGAAGTATCTCAAAATAAATATTTGAATATAAAAATATTAAATAAAACAATGTATCTATTTATTTAAAAAAGTACACTTTTACTCAACCTAATAAATGAAAAAACAATTATTTACTTATTAAAAATGTTCTAATGCCCCCCCCCCCCTTTCTCAAATCTCTATTTTAAAAATATTCAAGCATCATTATAGATCAGTTTGTAGTGTAATTGTATTTGCAATTTTCTTTCATGCACCAATGGTCAAGGAAACTTTAAGTAACTGTTTTCTATGTTGATATGCATTTTTTTTTCTGGTTTATAGAAAAGTAACAAATATTTATTATATTAACATTATATTAAGATATAAGCACAAATAGTGTCATTTCAGAATAAAACATTTTTTTACTTGAAATGCAAAATTTGATACATAGTTCTTTATTTTTGTTTTGTTTACACCAAATTCAATCCAAACCAGACTTTAGCAATACCAAAACGTAGGTCATTCTTTCAAATCCTGGTGAAGATTGGGATTTGTAATATCAGTATCTTTGGGCGTCTCTGAGTCCACCCATCTCTAATAGGTACCTGACATTAGTTGGGGAAAAGTAAAGGCGGTTGGTTGTTGTGCTGGCCACATGACACCCTCTTTAACCATGGGCCACAGAAGCAGATTACCTTTACATCATCTGTCATCTATGGTTTTCCATAGTTATAATGGTTTGTTTGGTATAATGCACAAATTGTAAGAAAAATTTCCTTATGGATAAATAAAGATTATTATTATTATTATTAATACAGCAACAAACTATTGAAAAGATATTTGCAGAAATAGTGTGATTTTGTAGTACTTTTTTTTTAGTTTTAAAAAAATTGATTCAGAAACATGCAATTTCTTTATTTATAGCCCCAAACAAGACCAGACTCAACGAGACTACTGACCCAACCTATTCAAGTGATGCCAATGGTATGTTTTAAATTTTGTCTAGAAAATCTATGTGCTAAGCTAGAAAATAAAAGTCATAATGTTTAACCTTTGTAATAATGCATAGTTACCTTTTTTTTAGTTTTAAAAAAATTGATTCAGAAACATGCAATTTCTTTATTTATAGCCCCAAACAAGACCAGACTCAAGGAGACTACTGACCCAACCTATTCAAGTGATGTCAATGGTATGTTTTAAATTTTGTCTAGAAAATCTATGTGCTAAGCTAGAAAATAAAAGTCATAATGTTTAACCTTTGTAATAATGCATAGTTACCTTTTTTTTAGTTTTAAAAAAATTTATTCAGAAACATGCAATTTCTTTATTTATAGCCCCAAACAAAACCAGACTCAAGGAGACTACTGACCCAACCTATTCAAGTGATGCCAATGGTATGTTTTAAATTTTGTCTAGAAAATCTATGTGCTAAGCTAGAAAATAAAAGTCATAATGTTTAACCTTTGTAATAATGCATAGTTACCTTTTTTAGTTTAAAAAAAATTTATTCAGAAACATGCAATTTCTTTATTTATAGCCCCAAACAAAACCAGACTCAAGGAGACTACTGACCCAACCTATTCAAGTGATGTCAATGGTATGTTTTAAATTTTGTCTAGAAAATCTATGTGCTAAGCTAGAAAATAAAAGTCATAATGTTTAACCTTTGTAATAATGCATAGTTACCTTTTTTTTTAGTTTTAAAAAAATTGATTCAGAAACATGCAATTTCTTTATTTATAGCCCCAAACAAGACCAGACTCAAGGAGACTACTGACCCAACCTATTCAAGTGATGTCAATGGTATGTTTTAAATTTTGTCTAGAAAATCTATGTGGTAAGCTAGAAAATAAAAGTCATAATGTTTAACCTTTGTAATAATGCATAGTTACAACAAAACATCAATTAATATTTGATCTAAAATAAGAAAATGCAATTATGCACTTTAAAAAAATGTTCCAATTTACACAGTGATCTTTTTTTAAGCCTTACCTTATTTTCTTGGACCCCTTAAATTCTAGCACACATTTATGCTTCATAATGAATCATGGACGAGCTGATAGCAAATTTAATATAATGTTTCATGTGGTGACTTTCATGTGTGATGCAAATGTATCACACTCTATGTAAAAGTGTATTAACAATGTATCACTATCTAAATTTCTCTTAAAACATGGACATACTTTTCACAGCATTCTTCACAGACTAGTAGGGATGATATGGGCCCACATTCCCTCCTTAGACAGTAACATGATAAAACATCAAACATGAGCCACCTCTAGTTCTAATACAAGCCTAAATTTCATTCCTTCTAGAGATGTAAAAGGCAATATCCTTTCAATACTACTGCAAGATTGTAGCAACAGTTTTCATACTCACACTAAACAAGGGTAAACCAGCAGTCCTGTAAGATAGCATTATAGAGCCACAAAACCAGCAGTCCTGTAAGATAGCATTATAGAGCCACAAAACCAGCAGTCCTGTAAGATAGCATTATAGAGCCACAAAACCAGCAGTCCTGTAAGATAGCATTATAGAGCCACAAAACCAGCAGTCCTGTAAGATAGCATTATAGAGCCACAAAACCAGCAGTGCTGTAAGATAAGCATTATTGAGCCACAAAACCAACATTCATCATAGTGAGAACAAGGGTCTATAACAAAAAGCTAATTTCTGTCCATCTATGAGAATGTCTGGTTCTGTGACTGATTTATTTGGAGGAGGTTGGTGCAGCACTTCTGTCTTTTTCACATTTATGGTGAGGCCAAAATTTTTGCTGGCATTAGCGAATAGGGACAGGCTCTTTTGGAGGTCTTCTTCGTTTGTGGCATTTAGGGCACAGTCATCTGCGAATAGCAGGTCTCTGATGCAGTCATAGTTTACCTTGGTCCTTGCTTTGAGTCTCTGCATATTGAAAAAACTTGAATCGGTGCGATATCGTATGCAAACTCCGATGCTTTCTGTGCGAAAGGCACCTTTCAGCATGGCGGTGAACATTATGCTGAAAAGTGTTGGAGCCAGCACACAGCCCTGCTTCACACCATTTGAGACAAGAAAAGGCTTGGAGTAGTTTCCGTTGTCTTGGACTCTTGCTTGCATGTCATCATGGAATTGATGCACCATTGTTATGAATTGATCCGGGCAGCTGAATTTGGACATGATTTGCCAAAGGCCTTCACGACTGACATTATCAAAAGCTTTAGTCAAATCTTATAGATGGACATAAATTAGCAAACGCCAAAAAGTTTGTCTATCTGGGAAGCACCATTTCAGCAAACGCCAACCTAGATGATGAGGATGACTTCTGTGTTGCTCGTGCCAGTGCTGCTTTTGGCAGACTTCAAGAACAAGTGTGGCAATAGAGAGGACTCAGCATATCCACAAACTGAAAGTCTACAGTGCTGTAGTCCTCCCGTCACTCCTATATGCATCAGAGTCCTGGACCCTATATTCCCGTCACACCAAAAAGGACTATCCATAAAGTGCGTTGGTTTGACCACATACCAGACACAGAAGTCTTAAAGCTGTCCAACATGTACAGTATCAATGCGACAGTAAAAAGGTCCCAACTTCGATGGGTGGGACATGTAGTCCGAATGCCAGACAAATGCCTTCCCAAATGACTTCTGTACGGGGAGTTGTGTGCAGGAAAGCGCTCTCAGGAAGCCAATACAAGCGCTACAAAGACACTCTCAAGAGCTTCTTCAAGGAATGCGATATCAACACCGCTGGGAAGCACTAGCTCTCAATTGCTCCTCATGGCGTGAAGCTGTGAGTCTTGGAGTCTCAAGATATGAAGCAAGAAGAGTGGCCAGGGCCAAAGAGTGCTGAACCAACAAAAAGCTGAAACTTTGAAATATGAATTTTAGTTTTTGAATTTTGTTTTTTTAGTAGTTAGTCTTATAAAACTAATTGACTAATAATGTACTTTTTTGGTATACTAAAATCTCTTTAATTATGCTGGCTTAGTCAGTCATTGGTGGTTTAATTGTACCATTCATTTTAACCAAAGGTGTGCTCTAAGAGTCAGCACACCAAAAGACTTGGTACAAATATAAGAACACACCACGGACATTAATAGCAACAGTGTAGTGCTTCTCTCACAGTTGAAATCTTGAAATATACAAATATTGAAGATAGTTATATCGTAATAGCTCAGTGTGTAGTGTATTTGTATACACATTTTTCTTTTATCCATCAATGGTTAACTCTTTCTCTCCTGAATTATTTTCCTTGACACATCAAATTTATAAGTTTTGTTCATTTGTAGTTCACTCCCCAGCTATGATTAAACTTCTATCACTTTGTTCTCAGAAAATATTTCACATGGTGTAGAATTGAAGGGGAATGCCTGCTGTTAATATAAAACAAAAATTAATGTTAATAAAAAAACAAAAGTTAATTTAATGGGGTCAAATCACTGATGGTATCGTTTAATAGGAGAGAAAGAGTTAAGGAAATTTCAAGCAACTTTTTTCAATGTTGACATACATTTTTTTCCATAAAAGAGAATCAAACATTTATTAAGATTTTAGCACAAGTAGTGAGATTTTGGAATACATTTTTTAGTTAAAATAAAAATTGAAATTAAAATGGTGTTGTTTTCTTTAGATGAAACATATCTTTATTCTTAATTTTATTTTTTTAAATTAATTTTTTTTTCTTAGGCTCAATGGAAGAAAAAGTGACTATGGTCATTTCAATTTTCTCTACTATTTTTATTGCTGTTGCATTGGTTTGTACTGGGATTGTAATTTACATTTGGAAAAGAGTATTCAATTTCAGTTCAGGTGAGATAATTTTTTATATTTAAATGATTATAAGCTACATTTGTTTTGATTTTTTAAATCAACTTTCTGATCCTTTCTAATTTTCTTATGTTGGTACTATATTGGCATAAATAAACCCACCCCTTTGTAAACACTGCGCCCATCTTAACAGAACCCTGCCCTCTTAGTCTTTAACCCAATAGCTCCTATTTCCATTTACGAAAAATCCTTCCCAGGCCCAAACCAAAGAGGGATAACCCCAATTTAAAAAATCCTAAAAAAATAACTATTTTGAAAAAATAATCAAATTTAAGATCTAATACTAATTAATAAACAAACAACTTTAAAATATAGAACGATATGTCTACTTTAAATAATACTTTTAATACCTTTAGAATATGAAAAAAGATAAAAAAATACTCATTTTCCCACATGGGAGCTTATACAGTGGGGACTGTTCCTTTGAAAAATTATTTCAGCAACATAAATCTTCCCAATTTTACAATAATAGAATAGGTAATCTCCACAATGATTTGTAATAATGCTTGCAACGAGACTAGAAGAAATCTTCTTTTTTAAAAGTTAAAAGCAAGTATATTGAATAGGGGATATCAGAAACGTTCTACAACGGTTTAGGACTGAAACGAGAAAATGTTTCTGATTGAGAAGGAGCTAATGGTTTAAATGCCCTTAATTAATTCACAAACCCTATTACCATATACCCAGCATAACCAACACTCTTTCAAACAGTGTGGAACAGCTGAAAAAAAACATGCTATTCTGCCTTGGTAAAGAGCTCAGGGCAAAAAGCTGGCTAGAAAAACTAGATCGTTGCAGAGCAAGCCTCTGTATTTTTAGTTCCTATTTTTCACAAAGATCTTTGTTATGTGCGCAATGGAAAATCATGTCTGATTTTGGGTTAAATTTTTCCAACTTACCTCGTGTGTGTTTTTATTATTCAAGGAAGCCATTTGTGAAATACAAGCCCTACGTCCATCCACTGATTCTTCACCAGGACGTTTGAAGGAAAGGGTTTTAGCTGTTTAAGATATCACTCGCGGAAGTTTGATATTACTAAAATATAATTCCTTTTTGTTCTACTAAAACACAAGCAAAAGAAAATTTCAAGGTTTTTTTTTTGCTTAAATACAACATATTCATCATCCTATATCTTCAAAGCTGATAGAATCCTCCTAGCATTGTTTAAGTTTGCTAAATCATTCACAAATTTTTGTATATCAATACCATCTTTTTCCTAAGTCAGCCATTCATGTACTTTTTTAACAGCACCAATATTGAAAAGCTGCCTTTTGTGCTTATTGTCATGCTTATGTCTCAGAAACTAGAAATACTATAGAAAAACTTATTTCACCATGGCCTTAAATGTGCTTAAAAAAAAAATGTGACAGCTGCTTTTAGTCTGTTCCTTTTCTTTAAATATTAAACATGCATGTAGGTGAAATGTGACATTGTCTAAACTAGCATAATGTTCTGTTTCAAGTTTCTATAAAGCAAAAACGCTATATATTTAGGCCAAATTCAAAACTCCTGATTGGAGACGCTATCTCCCCAGGAGATGCACTTTTATATATATATATATATATGCATTACCTATATTTTTACATTACTTTTAAAACTTTGTGGCAGCCCTTTTGTCTCTAACTGTTTTAGTAATGTAAGATTTGTTTGATTTTTATTAGTTACTGTTCGTTAAAAAAATTAATTGTTATAAATAAACTTTAAGTAAACAAATTCACAAATTCAACAAATTTAGAGACGCAAGCCATGGGAGCATTTCTTGGAAAGTGGGTGCTTATCTCCACTTTCTCCCCCGGCATTGACAGTCCTTTGGAACCCCCTTTAAGTAAACAAATTCACAATATATTTTCACTTTTATTTTGGTTGAAAACCAATTTTGTAACAACAAAAAAGATTCTTTCAATATTGTTTCATTTTTTTTTAATTCTCAGGCTCCTCACCAGCTGTTCAATTTAAGTAAGAATTTATTTATTTTTTTAATGTTTCTTTTTTGCAAACCTAACTTATGCATGGATCATTTGAACAATGTACAATGACATATTTGGAGGCATGGTGGCTGAGCGGTAAAGCTCTTGGCTTCTGAACCAGGGTCCGGGGTTCAAATCCTGGTGAAGACTGGGATTTTTAATTTCTGGATCTTCGAGCACCTCTGAGTCCACCCAGCTATAATGGGTGCCTGACATTAGTTGGGAAAAAAGTAGAGATGGTTGGTCGTTGTGCTGGCCACAAGACACCTTCAATAACCATAGGCCACAGAAACAGATGGCCTTTATGATGTTCACATTTATTTGCACTATTTTCATGTTGTTTGTCAAATGCAATTAGCAAATATAAAAATGGGTGGGTAGATAGACAGACGTATTTAGCAAGATTATCTTCTTTTTAACATTTTTTTTGTCATCTGTAAATTCAAAGAATAATTGGTTTACAAAAATTAAATATTGCATAATCTAATAAATTTTTCATGGTAAAAAAAATAATCATCTCACATATTATTATAATCTTCTAAGCTTCATTTGACATCATATATATTACAGACATTCTTTCAAAAAAGAAGATAGTTATATCTTATGTGTATGTAAGGTTAATTTAAACTCAGCTACGGCTTCAGTTTTCTTGGTTAATCTAAACTAGATAAGACTTTGGTTTTTCTTGGTTGATTCAGGTATCTAATTCCATAATGTAAAAATTCAGCATGTTGTCATATTGTGTTGTTTATATTGTTCTATAATTAAGGAGATCATTTAAGAACATTTGAAACAGTTGTGTGCCTAAGACTGTTTCTTATACTAATCTTGAATTAAATGTTATTGATGTAGATTTGGAGCCTTCATATTGTTATGACTTTGCCATGCGCACCGCCATCCAAGATAGTGCAGAAAGAAGGTGCGCACTATCTGTGACTAAACAAGTCGAATGTTAACATTAGGAGACTAACGATTTCCGCCTAAGTAGAGAGCCAATATGGAGATGTTGTACTCAAGGCAGATGCCCCTTTGTGTTTGTCATGTCTCAGTGTAAATAAACGTCTGTGTCTCGTTGAGTTGCCTCACTTAAGTTATTACAATTGGTCTCAGAAGTGGGATCATAGGCAACTCAACGAGAGGAGGTAGGCTTTGATTACAATCACATATTTGAAGCTTTTACATCAGCTCTCAATTAAAGAGCTAAGACAAGAGCTTCAGTACCGAGGTTTAAGACCCGTCGGTAGCAGAGAAACGCTCACGGCTCGTCTCCTGCAAGCCTTGATCGAGGAAGAAGAAGATCCAGAAACCTACCAATTTGAAGTTAAACCTGGGATTGTTGAGTTCATTGGCGAGTACCAGGACTTTAGAGATATATTTAATGAAGAATTAAACATGATGAGGAACATGATGAGGAACATGATGTGGAACAAAGTAGATGAAAGTGTATTGCAAGTAGAAGGCCAAATAGTCCAAAGTGATAACATTGTGTCGCAAGCAAAAGGAGGAATAAACTCGTTAGGGAAGGAGCAGCTGCCTGGTCAGGACTGTGGCTGCACAAACAGTGGTGATGGAGGCGCTGGGGATTGGAGCGCCGTCTGTGACTGTGTTGTGGGCAAGTCTGGCGGGGGTGACTTTCAAGGCGAGAAACGTGATGACGATTGCTGCGACGATCTGAACGGTATGTTTCAAATCGAAAGGAAAGAAACAAATGAAGAAACTAGAGAAGTCTGTTATGTGCCTGAAACTTTTGTTCCTGGTATACCTGCAACGAGCCGGACAGATCAAGACAACGTCAGGTCTGCGTCCAAGCTTTCTGCTGTGGACCCTAAAGATCTCTGTTTATCTGTCAGTACCTTTGACGAGAATTCAAACCATGAAAGCCTGAAGACCGTTTCTGATTCCTTGCCTTGGATGAGGTCGGGTGAAATTGTGAATGCGGGCCCCAACAATGGCCCAGACAGAAACAACGAATTTGACTTTGGCAGCGGCATAAGAGAGAACTCGATGCTTGGCAACTGCATCCAGACGATTGACAAGAACTGTATATGCGGCGCCATGCGGGGACAGTGCCCATGCCAAGAAACCCAGCTACAATATCTGAACTTAACAGACATTTGTACTTCTGCCTACATCAGTGAAAGTGACTTGAACGATGGTGAATTAATTCTAGCAGAACCTGATGCAGTGATGGATGAACATTTGCTTATGGAACATTACAAGGGTGCTTCATGTGCATACCTTACAGATGAGGCTGAGAAAGACTATGTGTTTGAAACCATTGCTACCTGTGGGCCTACAACTGTGTCACGAGACGTCCATGGAAAACGTCCGCTGACTTGGCGTCTAAAAACAACGGCCCTGGAAACTACAGTGATCGCCACAACCTCCATTTGTGTTAAGTGGCTGGCATCAGAGACTACCGTCATTAAGTCAAAGCAGCGACCACTACATCGTCTCAAGCGTAGACTGGCCAACTGGAAGAAGAGGAAGCGACGGCCGCAGAATACTGTGCAGATGGCTTCGTGGGCAACAGGCTCCCTGCCGTCTGTGGCTCCCACTGATCAACCTCCACCTGAACTGTCAAACCTCAGCTGTAGTGTTTCTTTTCGGGACGAAAAGTGCTAAGACGGGGGCAATGTTATGACTTTGCCATGCGCACCGCCATCCAAGATAGTGCAGAAAGAAGGTGCGCACTATCTGTGACTAAACAAGTCGGATGTTGACATTAGGAGACTAACGATTTCCGCCCAAGTAGAGAGCCAATATGGAGATGCTGTACTCAAGGCAGATGCCCTTTGTGTTTGTCATGTCTCTATGTAAATAAACGTCTATGTCCTCATTGAGTTGCCTCACTTAAGTTATTACAATATTATTACACAGCACTCATCCTTAATCTTGGGAATCTAAGACATTGCCATTACTACAGTTAGTTCTCTACCTAGCAGGAAATCCTGAATCCATCAATAAGACCTATTAGTTGAGTTTCACATGACTTAAATTTCTTAAAGTCATATCTGCTTTTATTTGAAAATATATATTATTGACATCATTGTCAGATAGTCCAGAGATCTTATCTTATAAATTACAGATGTTACTTTATAGAGAAGATAAGTACATCCTTGTTTGTGTATCCATGTACTAATGAATGTTAATGTCATAATGACTGCATCCACCCATAATTTAAAAAAACAACATTTTTATATTTTAATTTCAGTTCTGATAATTGGTTACATAGTTCTTTCTAGAGTGTGATGATCTGTGTACTCCATATTATGAATTAATTTCATCTGCTTTTACTGTGCTTTTTATATTTTATATGGCTTAAAAGAACTCATCTATGATTATGTCAAATTTTTTACAAAAAATTTCATAGTACCTATTCGAATTTTCTAACTTAAATTGTCTGATTTTGTCAAAGGTTCTGTCCCTGCCATTATTTCTGGCTTTTCCTTTTGTAATAAAATTCCTAAAGCTGGTGATTTATTTTGAATACTGGTACTTAGAAAGTTTATTTCTGTGGTCTTAAGATGTGTAGCTATTTTAGCTTTAACTTACTTGGTTATTTTAGATTTACTAGATTTAGCAAGAGTTGTCGGTATAGTTGCATATAGCTAATGATGTGAGAACAATAACATCAAAATATAAGACATTATAAAGTGTGGAGAATTGTCTCTTCTCTTATTAGATGAAATAATTTAATAAGGATCATTTTTTTTTGCGTCCAGAGACAGATGTTACTTTATAGAGAAGATAAGTACTCAATAAGTACTCATACTCAATAAATGGAATTCTATTTACTTACTCACTCACAGTTTGCATCCTTATGGGATGTCAAACATCTTTCTTGAAATGTCCCATATTATCTCCCCTTAAAGAAAACGTATAATGAAAACCCTGTATGGCAATTTAAAAAAAAAGAGTAAGTAAAGTTCCCCTCTCAGTCCTAGCAATCTATAGTGCAGATGATGTTTAGGTCATCTCTTTCTTTGGCCAACAGTTAACAAATAGGGTGTCATGTGACCAGCACAATGACCAGCCACATTTTCTTTCCCCAAAAATCTTAGTCTTTACCGAGATTCGAACCCAGGACTGCAGTTTCGGAAGCCAAGCGCTCAACCACTCAGCCACCGCCCCTGCATGGCAATGTAGAGCAGCTAAAATATTTAGTATGCTTTTTTCCAAAAAAAAACAAACCCAACTCAAAATATTGTAAGGAAAAGGGGGGTTAGATGTTACTAAAGCTACACAGCACATTTGTTTATAATCTGTCAAAGAAACTTTCAATCTTAACTCACTCCATACATCTGAAAATGTTATATTGAAATTAACCTAAAATTTAGCAAGTACAGGTTTACTCTATGTTTTTATTTTCCACTGGTGTTTTGTCTTTCTCTACATATAGTCATCATAGTGTTTCTTTTTCTGTACATATCATCTTGATGTTTTGATGTTTCTTGTTCTGTACGAATCATTATTATGTTGTTTCTCTTACTGAACATATCATCATCTTAGTGTTTTTTTTGTCTGTGCCTATCATAAACTACAATTGCTTTTATGGTTTTTGATTAACTAAACATTTTTCTTCTTATTTTTTTTTTTTTTAAACATTTTTAGAATGTTCTTATTCTTTCAGTATTCAAAGCAATGCTGCTGAAGAAATAGAGATTGTAAGTATTTAAATACCATTTAAAATTTGTATCAACATTATTTACTATTTAATTCCACAAACATATAAGAATTGCAATGAGAGGGGGGGGTGGTGGAAGATTCATCATGTGAAAAGTTTAGAGATGAAGTTTAGAGTTCTTATTAAAAGAATTTTCAACTAGTCATTGCCTACATTGATTCTGTCAACCATATATGTGGCCTCTTTAAATCGAGAAATGACTATGGATCATCTTATGGAAGTGAGATGAAGCTTATGCCTTAATCCTGGATGGAATGATGCCACCCTCTCCATGTGTGTAGCCAGCCAGGCTAATGAGCCCCTCGCTACCCAAATCTTACTTGCTTAAGTGTCAGTACTTGCCTTTTCCCCTTAGTGATAAATAGTTAGACCAGGCCAAAGGTCTGGTTGTCAGAGGCTATTTGAGATGCATGGCTTTTTAAGAAAAATGTTTTTATATTTAACTTGTTAAAATTTTATTAGATTTTTTTTTCATTCCCTAGGCAGAAGAAAACCATGTTTATGACTCAATAATTTATACAGGATATCAGACCGTAAGTCATTAAATAGTATTTGAACAGTCTTATTTCAAGTTTATTGCTTTCATTATCTCTATGGTGCAAAGAAATGTATACTGGTAAGGCTATTTGTGCCTGTAGAAAGTAGAGCTATTAGTTTTCTAACAATTTATTGAAAATTTTTTATAATGAATAAACAATGTCAAGAATGCTTAATTGGATATTACAGTTGCCAACTCTAAAAAAAGGATTAAGATATAATTTTAACAATATATCAATTACATTATCTTACGTTAGAGTGAACTCTACATGTCCTTCCATATTGACATATATTTTTAGCTACAAGCAGAAAAATTAAGAAAATTTCATTCTGCTGCATTAAAAAAATACATTTTAAAAAACAAAAACTGATCAAAACTTCCTTCTTTTTGTACACTTAGCTATTTAGTTGTTCTGCCATGTATGAAAATCCTCAATAGGATAGAAAAAGTTCTTTACAGGGCGACTATTTAATTAATCTCCAGACATTAAATCCCTAAAAAGAACTGAAAAAAAAAAGATATTTAAAAAAATGCTATTGCAAACCTTTTACTTTTTTTAACTAACAAACTTTCACATCCAAGACATAAAGCAAAACTTGTATAGGCAGTTTAAATTCACACCAGACGATGGAGGAAGATTGAACTAAATTTTTTATTGTTTTAGTTTTTTTGTAGTTTGGGTACTACATCAGAAATGAAGATTATTAAATCCTAGTCCAAACCTTCTACAGGATGGCAAGGGAATGACCGCCGTTAGGTGGGTTTGATGTAGCGATCATCATGACAGCAGTCCAGAGCACTTATCACTACACTACAAAGTTTCCCTTTCAGACCTTGTGGTCTATAGGGCAGATGATGTTAAGGTCATCTTTTTCTGTGGCCTACGGTCAATGAGGGTGTCAAGTGGCCAGCACAACGACCAACCGCCTTTACTTTTCCCCAACTAATGTCAGGTAGCCATTAGAGCTGGGTGGACTTAGAGTTGCCCAAAGATCCCGAAATTAAAATTCCCAGCCTTCAACAGAATTTGAACCCAGGATCCCCGGTTCAGAAACCAAGCGCTTTTCTGCCCTACTTTAGTTAGTATATATTTATTTGGTTTTTGAAAGTTTTTTTTTTTAGACAAATGACTGGCCAAGCAAGCATTCAAAAAGAAATTATAGTATAAAAAAAGATTACATTATTATTGACTACATTATTAGTCAATATGTTTTTATAACTAGACTAAGAAGCCATCCAATTAATTGAGGTCTTTAACAACATTTAACATTCAGTTGTTTTCATGTTGTTTTTATTTTTTAAATTAAAGTGTTTGTTATTTCAAATTTTTTATTTGACCATTACAGTTCCAGCCCACGACTTCAGAGGACCTAACTGAACCGATTAATTCAAATGCTACAAGTATTTCAGACCTAAGTGTGAGTCATTTAATAAAGTCTAATTTCAAGTTTATCAACATGCTGTTTTTATTTTTTCTATATATCACAAGCTAATAAAAAAATGTTAATACTGTGTATGTGCATAAAGTAGATTTATTATTTTCTATGATTTTATAGGATAAAGTTCTTTAATGACTGTTCAGTTTTTCAAGTTTTTTTTTTAATATAAAGGGGACTTTTTTTTTTTTTTAGAGTGTTTGAGCTCTATTTTTTTTTTTTGTTTGACCACACCAGATCCAGCCTGAAACTTCGGAGAGCCTAACTGAAAGCATCCCAACCAGTATTGCTGACCAAACTGTGAGTTATTTCACAATGTTAATAACGTCTAATTTCAAGTTGATCAACACTCTGTTTTTAATGTTTGTATATGCAGAGATGCTTACATGCCAAAAGGGAATTGTGTATTCCCAGACCTGGAAATGTGTATTTTAAAAAGAAAATGTGTATTTTCCTAAATATCAAGAAATATACTAAGGATAGACTAAAATTAAATCATTCAAGCGCATAACATACACAAAGGGCAGCAATCCTAAACACAGCATAAAGTTTTATAAGACATTTTGTACATTTGTCAAAATATTTACACTTGTAGTCTTTGTCTTAGACTTTTCTAGAAAATGTTAGAATGAAAATGTTATTGTCACTTGGCAATGATTTACTGATCATAATGCCTCTTGTGTACGGTACTTCACATTCCATAATAGCAGCAACAGAAACTTTATTCAAAAGAATGGGAATTTTTGTTACAAGTGAATATAGACTTAAACCAGATGTAATGGTTTGCTTAGCTGGATCAGTGACATCTAGTTTTGTAAAAAAAAAGTTTTGTTGATAGGCAATTTCTTTACAAGGTATCCAAACACTGGAAATATTTTATATCATTCAGATTTTCTTCTTCCAGACCTTTTTTTGCAGAGTTAGCTATGAAAGCTTTGGCATCCTCTACAATCACTAATAACAAACATTTTAAATATTTGTTTTTCAGGCAGATAATTTTAATTAGTCATTGAACTTGTTTCTAATATAAAAAAAGTAATTGAGTCTGCCTAAAATGCCCCTGATTTCATTAATTGAATTTAGGCCTTCATAAGTAATGGAACCTAGATAGTCGCTAGTGACTATTCCAGTAGCTACCACAGAAGATACATTCTGCAAGTTAGGGAATACAGTTTGATTCTCTTTATCATGTTAAAAGAGAGATAATATTAAGCTCAACCAATATTTCTTCAGTGAAAACCTTTGCCCTTCTCACTTGCATGTAAAAAAAAATATCTAATTCAGATCTAGAATAGATCTAGATCTGTAAGCAGCTTCATAAAGTTATTTTTTAATGCGCATAGGGATATTTAAAGGTATTTTATCAACCCCACAGAATCGTAGGCTGTGAAATACTAGATCTAGATCTGTACAAAGTTAGCTTAGAACCTAGATCTGTACAAAGTTAGCTTAGAACAGCCAATTCCCCCCCCCCTCTCTTTTTAATTTTAGATTCCATAAATGATAAGAAATAGCTGCTTTTGAGTAGAATAAATGTCATAAACTGGGATTTTATAAAAGAATTGAGACTCATTTTACATTTAAGTAAAAATCAATCACTGTATTTGTTCCACAAAAAGAACTAACCAGCAATAGTGTTTATTGGAACATTATTTGAAGAAAGTTGATGGGGAAGGGATGGCACCCTGAGCTACCGTACCAGGTGCCACAGACACTGTCTGGGAGGTTTCCATTCTGTTTTTAGGTGATCAGTTGGATCTCTACTCTACTTATTCCAGAAGAGTTTTATCAAAGATGAAGTGTTGTCCTGTTTGTGGAAAAAAAGCCAAATTATTTTTTTACAATTTTATTAATTTTAACGATCAAAACAAGACTATGGCTTAAATATTCCTGGTCCATTGATGACTTCAATGGGGGATCACACAAACTCTCTTTGTAATCTTGTTATTTCTATATATATATATATTACAAACTTGTATTATAAAATTGATACTGTAAATATGTGCATAAAGTAGATTTATAATTTTCTATGATTTTATATGATAGAGTTCTTAAATGAGTTTTAAAGTTGTTTTTTTATTATTAAAATGACTGTTTTTCTATTAGAATGTTTGAGCTCCAGTTTTCATGTATTTTTATTGTTAAAATGATGTCTTTTTTTTATTAGAGTGTTTGTGATTTCAAATTTTTTATTTGACCATTCTTGTTCCAGCCCAAGACTACAGAGGGCCTAACTATAACTATTAATGGAACCTCCACCCGTATTGCTGACCAAACTGAAACAGATCCAGTTTACGTTAATATGGCTTGCCAAACTGTGAGTGATTTAACAATATTTCTAGTCTTATTTTAAGCTTATTATCAACATGCTATTTTATTATTTCTATATTTCAAGTTGTTTTTTTTATTATTAAAATGACTGTGTTTTTTTATTAGAATGTTTGAGCTCTCTTATTTTTTTTTGTTTGACAACACCAGATCCAGCCCAAATCTTCAGAGTGCCTTATTGAAAGCATCTATAAAATACCTACAAACAATGCTGTCCGAATTGTGAGTCATGTTTAAAAATCCTAATTTTAAATTTATCAACATGCTATTTTTATTATTTCTATATGCTACAAACTATTATAAAAAAGTTCCTATAGGGTAATATGTGTGTTTGTGTAAAGTAGTTGTTTATTTTTTTTTTAATAATCTTATAGGATAGATAGTGTTCTTAATGGCTGTCCAGTTTTCATGTTATTTTATTGTTAAAATGACTGTCTTTTTTATTTGAGTGTTTGCGATCTCAAATTTTTTATTTGACCATTCCAGTTCCAGCCCAAGCCTTCAGAGAGTCAAACTGCAACTATTAGTTTAACCTCTACTTGTGTTGCTGACCAAACTGTAAGTGATTTAACAATTTTTGTAAAGTCTTATTTCAAGTTTATCAACATGCTGTTTTTTATAATTGTATTTGCCTCAGGCTAATATAAAAAAAAATCCTTCTGTGTTTGTGCACAAAGTGAAGTTATCATTTTTTATGATTTTATAGGATAGAGTTCTCTAAAGTTTGTTCAGTGAATTAATCTCCATTCTTTGATTTTCTTGTTTGAACATTCCACAGCTTAATGATTCCAAATGCCCAACTGAAACTGATCCAGTTTATATTAATATGGCTTGCCAAACTGAGTGATTTAACAATATTTGTAAAGTCTTTCAAGTTTTATATAAACATGCTACTATTTTTATATGCCACAATAGGATGGCTGCCTGGTCGTGCGGTTTGCGCGCTGGACTGTCATTCGGATTTATCGACAGTCGAGGGTTCAAACCCTGCCCGCTCCCATCCCCCGTCGTCCTGTGGGAGGTTTGGACTAGGAAGTAAACTATCTTCAACTCTGAAGGAACATCCGAAACATGTAAAACATTTTACAAACAAACAATCTTAAGAAATACTAAGACTAACACTGCTTTATTGATCCTAATGGAAATTTGTTGTGATTACAAGGACTCTTTTTCTCATATAAAGACAACACAACAGAAACATACACATAAATACAACAGACACAACATAGAAAGTTCATTCAGCGACTACACACAGGCATCTTGGTCCTATTCATGTTTCCTGATCAACGAGTGGCATTGATATAGTCTGACCGAGTGAGGTACGCACAAGTTTTTGTACCCCTCTGTTCTTGTTTTGATTGACAGTAGTCGCCCATTTCACGACGACCTGACAGTTCTGATGGAGCAGGTGGCTGTTGTCTTCCAAGATTTTTTCGATTTTCCTTAGACACTTTTGTTCAAAAAGTTCCTTTAAATGTGGCAATGTTGTGAGTGTAATTTTTGATGCCCTTTTTATGATGGTTTCTAGACGGCTACATGTTCCACTACATATTATTGTGAGTGTGTGTGTATATAAAAAAGAGCTATTCAATTCTACGATTTTATAGTATAGAAAGAGTTCTTTACAAAATGCCCAGTCATCTCAAAACATTTATTCCTTATGATGAGGTGGAAAAAAATATACATTGACAAAAAAAATTTAGTGCAAACAAACAGAAAAATTGCATTCTACATCAAAACATTATTTTGACATCCTAGTCCAATCTTATAGGATGACATGGGGATGGGCCAGGTTTGTGCATAGGACCATCGTGACATCTGTTCAGAGTGTGTACAGCATGACCAAGTACCCATCCAATTAATGCTACTCTATAGTAAACGTGATGTCATTTATATGTTGTTGTTTTTTTACACTCACTCCATCTGTCTGTATGGTAAAAAGTTTGTACACATTTTTTCTCGTACACCTAATCTCTGGTCAAGCTGAAATTTTGCAAAATTATTTCTTTTACATGAGAACACAAGAATCAATAAAAAAAATTAACCAATTAGTTAATTAACTATTGCTACCGTAATTAATTATTTTGTTAGGTATCTATAGCAAAAAAAAAGAAATCCTACTTGACAGATGTTGTGGTATAAGTTGAATTAGTCCCCCTCAGAACTCCTGAGACATCAGTGAAAATTATTTTTATGCATTTCAATAACAATCATGGAATCATTCACCTAGATAGTCCCTCCCCCTTTCACAACAGGTCCAAACAAGTGATAGGATCATAGCGCATTGAGAAAGCTAAACAAAAACAATTGGTAAAAATATTTCTAATTGCACAGATTTACTATGTCTTGGCCATTCATATATTTACATGACTGATCCAAACTAATTGATACAATCACACTTAAATATAAGCTTTGTTTTTTTTTTAAAGTATATTTTATGTTTTTTTTGTTTGTTTTTTTAATTAAAATGACTTGCTTTTATTAGAGTCTTTGATATCACTTAATTTTGTTTTCTAACATATCCACAGACTGTCAGTGAAATGAATAAATGAAAACATTTGAGCAGCCTTAACTCTTTCAGTTCGGCGTTACTCTCAGCGAGTAACTTCACTAGTGCTGGTCAGTGTGGAGTTACTCTCAGCGAGTAACTTGGTTTATAATATTTATTTCACTATCTTTTTAAGTTAAACTTTTTTATTTCTCTTTTTTTTTTTTTTATTTCCTGGATGTGGGAGTGATTGTTCTATGTTTGGTAGTAAATTTGATGCAGTACCAACGTCCTTTTCTTAAAAAAAGAGAAAATTGTGTTAATGGTTCCTCTTTTTAGTTTATTTCCCGGGACCCGAAAGATGTAAATAATACAATTTCTTATTGTATTTGTTCATCTTTTATGACATTTGAAGTGATTAAATGTGTTTAGTATAAGATTTTTCAATATCTATGGATTAAATGTTTAATTAAAAGGTTAAATCTTTTAGTATATCGATTTTAAGCGAATTTTTTAATATATTTTTTTTTCTGTGCTCAGTTTAAAACTAATGAAAAAAATGTTTTCTCAATTTTTAGTATAATTTTGTAGCCTATTCATTTTTCTTTAAAATAAAATCAAATATGTTAGATTGTTTAATAAAATAAAAAAAGTTATGTTAGTTTTAGTAACTCTACCCCTCTTGAAAATTTGTGTTCATCCCGGAAAACTCCATTTTTTCGATCTAAATAATTCGCACTGAAAGAGTTAAATATACTGAAATTTTATTCTACAAAAATGTAACTTCCTTTAGAATGAAAAAAAATTTTGGGCAATTATATGGAAAAAAAAAGTTTGGGACAATTTTAAAAATGTTTGATTCAGGTCTTTTTGAATGATTGTTGTGTTTTTTTTAATTTTAAAATATTTTTTTTGTGTATTTTAGATCTATATGTTATCACTGTAAAATTGAGTTGTTTAATTTCATATGCATAAGTCTTGTTAAGTTGTTCAGTATTTCATAGAGATATTTCCTTTTGATACCATCATAAGTGATTTAAGTTGATGTACTAGTACATTGTTTTCTTGACATTTTTTTTAGTTTGTATTTATGTTATGAGTGCTGCTTTCAATCTGTTAGTATTACTTCTTCCAAAATTCTTGATATTGGTTAGTCTAATTGTGAATTCAGGTTTTTTCCTCCATTTTTTTTAGCTCTGTTGTAATTTTGGTCCTCTCCTGGTGCTTTGTAATTTTTTATTTCTGATGTTTAAATTAGAGTTGGTAGGTTTATAGTGGTGGTGACTGTTTATATTTTCCTTTGTCTCCATCTTCAGTTTTATTTAGGAACTCCTCAAAGTATTCAGCCCATTTGTCAATGACCCGACTGTTTTTTTGTGACGAGCACACCATTATTGTTCTCATACATGTGTGATCTTGCTTGAAATCCATTCTTGTCATCTCTTATTTTCATGCCCATTCCTCTCGCATCAAGGTTCTCAATGAGTGCTCTTTGTTTTTTTTCTCATTGGCTCATTTTTATTCTTTCTGACAGATTTTGTAACCCTTCACCTTGCTTCATAGTACTGCTTTCTTTCTTTAGCATTATTTGTCTCTTCTGTATGTCAGATTCTCCTTTTCTTTTGCTGAAATCCAACCATGTCATCTGCTTTACTTTTAATAGCATGTTGTTGTTTTTGCATTGCTCATTTGTTATAATTAGGATTACCCACAGTAGCCTGTTGTTGTGCTTCAACAATTTATCTTTTGGTCTGTGTATTCTAGTATATGCTTCATTTAATTGGAATGGCCAGCTTTAAATTCCATCCCATACACACTTCTGGCCTGTGAGCTGTTCTCGCATAACATTTTGATCCAATATCCCCCTTCCAATTTCAATACTCTTCTAAGATACTCTTCTTCGATATTACTTTAAATTAGAGCAGGTCACTTATATTGACCTCCCATGCACAAGCACATCCTTCTGGATGTTTTTTTATTTTTACCTCCACCTCAACACACAAAATAGGATGGCTGCCTGGTCGTGCGGTTTGCGCGCTGGACTGTTGTTTGGATTTATCGATGGTCGAGGGTTCAAATCCTGCCCGCTCCCATCCCCCGTCGTCCTGCAGGAGGTTTGGACTAGGAAGTAAACTATCTTCAACTCTGAAGGAACATCCGAAACATGTAAAACAAACAAACAAATAAAATATTTATATCTGCATTGATTTAAACACATTTTACACACTTAAAATTATTTTTTTTGCCCTAGTATATAAAATAATATTGTCTTTTTGTTATATCAACTTGAAGATAAAATTGGGAATGAAAAATCATTTTGGGAAGTTTTAATTGCTGTAGTTTCCATTCGTGAACTGGATTAGTTGTTCTAGGAACAAGTTAAATTTGTATTTTTTTTTAGTTCACCACAATTGAGGTTACTAGTGAAAGGTGAGGGAATCAGTAAGTGCCCTTAGAATTATAGTCTAGATTGTAATTGTCCTTTTCCAATGCTGTTAGATGTGTTAGGAATTCTTAAGTTTCTGCATCAAGTGGGTCTATCATGAGTTTTTGATTATCATATTGCTGTACTACTTTGGTTATTGTATATTTATTGTATATATGTTACTTTTTGTCTAAATTGAGCTTTTACTTATAGATGGTCTCATTCTGCATCTGCTTCTCTGAAACTTCTTACATCGAATATATCAAATCTACATCTTTTATTTATGAGTAACAGTATATGATCTATTAGATTTAATTTTCCATGAGGTGATATCCATGTTGCTTTATAAATTTTCTTATGCTGGCATTTAGTGCTACAGATAGACATTCCTTTTCCTGAGGCCAAACCCAGTAATGTTAGGTCATTATTATTTGCCTCTTCATATGTTTTCTTTGCCTATTTGATCTGAAGGCAAATTCTTTTCCAATTTTGGCAATTGAAATCTCCTTGATGTCATGCAGTGTTGCCTCGTCATGAATTCTTCATAGTTCATCATTGAAAGGTTTATTTTGTATTATCAACGCTTTTTTCTTCTTTTTAGAGCATTTTATTATAGCCAAAGCATGTTTTTAAAATTACTTTTTAGTATTCATATTTTTTTATGACTGTTGTTAACCCTTTGCACAACCAGTTGGGGTTGCCCTATTAAGCTCTATGGATAGCTGCCTTTACTTTTGGTTAAGGTGCCATAATCTTTGTGGATCCTCCCTTTTTGTCCAGGCAGCAGGTTTGATTTTGGTATACCATAAGTATTTTATTTCTTCGATATTCGCCATATCTGAAGAGCCTTCCCCTATTTGCCACCTGAGATAAAGCTTGATGGGAGATCAAAGTTCCAGCTTGATTTAATTGTGATCCTTCAGCCATGAAACTACAGTATATGGAAATGAGATGAATCCCTGGGCATTGGCCAAAACTATCTCCCTCACAGCAGTTTCCCTCTCTCCAAGCAACTGATTTATGCTGATGAAATTCAGAATTATAGTCCTTAAAGGCCTGCTTGTTAATTTATTTACCAACATTAAATTGCACTATATAAAATTATTTTATAAACTTTGAAAGGCCTGTTTACTTTTTATTCAACTTTTTTTGTGTGCATATATCAATATTTTTTAGCCATGAGATGGACAGTTGTTTTGAAGGGACTCAGTTGAGTTGCAGCTTTTCTGAAATGTTACTTGTGAATTGCATAATCAAACTATTTACTGAGGATATAAAGTACTCAAGTTATTACCTGGATGTAACACTTGTTATTTACCTAAAATTAGGACAAACTATTTGTTGCAATTAAATTTTGAAACAATTCCCTCTCCTGTCATTTATTTGTGGAGTTTTGTCTGTATTTGTTTACAAAATACCAGCATACAGCTGTTTAGTAGTCTGCAGTAACAAGCATTTGCCAGCATCATACACTGTTTTGTTTAAACATTAATTATAGAGTACTTGCTTACAGAAACAATATAGATGAATCAACATTATTAAGGTATAATTGATGATGAAGAAGACAACATAACAAATTTTAAAATTCTGTGGAAACAATCCTATAATAATTACACTGAAGACAAATGATATACAATGAATGTCAATGCCTTCAATTTCCAAGATTTAAATGAATGCAGTGTTTCACATGACTACACAAACCCAGTCACAACCTGTATATTTTTCCACATCTAGTGCAGAGAGAGCCATCCGGTGTTGGGTCTAGTTAAGTTTTCTTTATAGATTTATAAATAAATTAAAAGGCAAATCAGAATCAATGCTTTAAAAAATTAAATTGGAAAGTTCATTTACACTAAAAGAAACAAAACAAACAAGTCGTTACAAGTGTAGTAACTGTAGAATAACGTATAAATGGAAAAGGCAACACATTATATAAAGAACTTGAAATCGTTTAATGAAAAAAACAAACTAGCAACACAATTTATCTTAAGATCCAGTATTAGAAGAGGACGTCCAAAAGCATGCAAATTATCAATTACCTCAATTATCAAAGCCACGTTTTATTAGAGGTCTATAAAACTACAATTATTTCATACACAGTACACCAATGATTGCTTCATTATGATTGATATCGTTGTGGGGACAAAAACTAAAACTAACTTGTAGTATATATCTATATAATCTAGAATCTAGTAAAATATCGAACAAGGGGATTTCAGTGGAGTAGACCTACTCGGGCTACTAAGTACTTTATCTACCTAATAGTCATTTCTACTTTAGCTACCTAATAGACATTTGTAATTTGTCTTCCTAATAGACATTTGTACTTTATCTAGATCTACCTAATAGACATATAATAATAGAACGCAATGCAAAAAACAACGATATAGAATAATATAGATCTATCCAAAGAGTGTATAATGAGAGATGGCTTGCAGAATTGTCACGGGAAGAACAATATTTACAGCACATCAATGGTTGTGTCTGGCAGATACTTGGGCTAGTACATAGCTGTGGACTTAAATCTGGTTCTCCTAGTACACACTCTGTTAAAAGTAAACAGATAATTATACTTATTCATTATGTCTCGACCGCTGAAAACAGTACCACTTCTTAAACAACTTAATCAAAGTTAGATATGTTGACCTCTAGTTCCTTAGAGGGATTATAGGCAGGACATGGCCTAAATTCTGCCAATGCCGATGAATGCGTCAAAAAATACAAATACCTCTAGCTCACAAAACAAAACATTAGCAACCGATAAAGTGGTTTTGATTATATTTAATAAGGAAACAACAAAGCTACGGACTGAACAGAATACCGACAAATAAACATTTCCAAGACATGGGATACATTTTATTTTATAATGAAGAAATTACTTCAATAAAACAGGAAACGAGGCATTTTGTGTTTTGTAGAAACCTCACTCAAAGGGTTATGTCTGCGCTAAATGGCTGAATGTGGCAAAATATGTAGGTCACAGTTGGGGCTACGTTGCCACGTGAAATACTGCACTCCTCATTAATCTACGGATTCAAAGACAAGCTTTATTATTATTATTATTATAAACCACATTAAAATTTCTGATTGTGAACAATGTTTCTACCATAACTGACATCCTTACAAGAGCTAAGACAAAGTAAGTAGATCGAAATATCTAGGCCTACTATATTAATATTTTGGTTTTCTATAGTTCTAATTTTATTTTTGGGGTAAGGCACAAAATGTAAGACACATTTGCTAATGGATTATACAGATTATTATTATTATCGCGACAATATTACTGGCCACCGAAAGGCAGGAAAGCCGCTATAGCTTTGTGTAGTCTGTCAGTCCGTTCTTTCATCAGTCTGTCACACTTATAGAAAATCTTTTGAAAATCTGATTTCATATTTTACAGCTTGGAAAGATCTGATGCTTAGGCTACTTTATGATTTCTGAAACTGAACCGTCTTTATTAGAATAATAATTATCCAAGTTGGTTTTTCATAAAAATGCATAATGATACACATTATTTGATACATAAAGATACACACTATTTTATATTGAATGAAAGTACAGGTACAATCTTTTAATTAACTTCCCTTGACTCCAAATTTTTTTTACGTATATAGAAGATCATTTAATGACTATGTATCTTTTCTAAAACACATTTATTAGACAAAGGAATAGTTTAAAGCTTAGAACTTAGATATGAATTGCAAATCACTTACACTACCAAGAGCTCAAACGTCAGATAAAATACATGTAACATGAATAGTTGCCTAGTTGTTTGGTATGCGTTCTGGACTGTCGTTCGGTGGTCTCAATGTTCATGAGTTCAAACCCTGCCTGCTGCCTTCCCCCCTTTGTCCTGCGGTGGTTTGGGCCAGGATGTAGTTCATCTTTAAAACTGAATGAACATTTGTAAATGTTAAATGTATTCATACACATTTTGTTACAAATTTTCCTACCGTTGGGGGACGTAAATTGTGTGGTACTTGTATTTGCAGACTTGTAATGTAACGAGCAATAGTGACAGCATAGTGATGAATTTGTCTGGCAGACACTGGTGTTAGTGCACAGTTCTGGCCTCAAGTCTAGATCTCCTGGTTCACATTCTGTAGACAATATTAAAAAATACATACTATATCATCAAGAATGCCTCCATTGCTCTTCGATTTGTGGCTTGCAGCATACATTATTTTTTTTAAAGCTAGATTTGTATCTAATGGAACATATATTATTTTTTAAAGCATAGCCTTGTAGTATCTAAATTCTAAATGGAGCATACAAAACTATGTTTAGCAACTAAAGAAAAAGATTAGATGAAGTTATTAGTGGGGACAGGTGGCAATTAAAACAGGAATCAGTGCCTTGAATCTCGTGCATTATAACTTCAGAAATAATTTTAAGCAAAAACAACTTTTCTTTATAAGACTGTGGTCATTCAAAAATCCAGAACTGTCGCTCTAAAAGTAAGTAATCATCTAATCAACCCAACTTAAGAAAATTATTTGATAACTTTGAAATACAATAATAGACATCCTTTGATGCCCTCTCTTTCATAAATAACAAAGCCCATTTTTTTTTATACACAATTGTAGGCTACACAATCTGTGATTATACTGTGATACACAATTGAAGCAATAATTTGCATTCTTTGATTACAATTATACACGTCACATTCTTTAAGACAATTTTAAAACTTAAATGCACACATCACAATGATACACTCTCTGTAATATACACAGTGAAATAGATTTGGTATAGATTGAAATACTATTTGATAAGCAATAATACACATTAATGAATAATTTTACATTCTTTGAAGCAGAAAAATATACTGCCTTTTTTAAAGGGAGGATTAGACTTAGTCATCGTAGAGTTCATAGAAAACCACGACGGAGGTTATTAGAGTAGGTTGTGAAGTGTTTGCATAAAGCCTGGATAGAAATACACATACACACTCAATAACACTATAACACAGTCCCTGGCGTGTCACGATCAAAAGACTACAATATTGTAACGTCACTCTTTCTATCCAGGCTTTATGCAAACACTTCACAACCTACTCTAATAACCTGACAACTCGGGCTCCATATAATTCTAATATCTAATGAAATAAAGACGTTACTTCAAAAAAGAAGTCAATTAGTCAATACTGTACTATTGGTAACACGTAACAGTGTCTGTAAAAATGCTTCCCCGTAGATGACCGTACTGTACTGACGTATAAACTCTGTATTGTTGTATCAAACTCTACTGGCCTCTCCGCCTCGTCCTTGACTCGTACTGGATTCAACTGGGCAACTTCACACTGGACTTGACTGTACTGGACTTGACTAAATGTAACTCGTGAATCTGAACTGTCTTGACCTTCTCTGTTTTTATAGGGTCGCCGAAGGCCTTCTCGAAAGCGCTAGAACATTGCCATTCCTTCTGGATGATCATATGAACTGAGGAATCGCCCCTCGCCCCGGTTGAAAGTTCGTCCAGGGCCGGCCTTAGTTTAAAGGTAGCTTCGCACAGGACTCAAAAAAAAAAATGTTTAGAGAAAAAATAGCAAAACTTGGATCAAATCTCAAACTAACAGAAGTCTATAGCTCAATGTCTACTGGTCTAGCTCTACATCATCCAGATCAAATCTCAAACCAACAGAAGTCTATAGCTCAATGTCTACTGGTCTAGCTCTAAGCTCTAGATCATCCAGATCAAATCTCAAACTAACAGAAGTCTATAGCTCAATGTCTACTGGTCTAGCTCTAAGCTCTACATCATCCAGATCAAATCTCAAACTAACAGAAGTCTATAGCTCAATGTCTACTGGTCTAGCTCTAAGCTCTAGATCATCCAGATCAAATCTCAAACTAACAGAAGTCTATAGCTCAATGTCTACTGGTCTAGCTCTACATCATCCAGATCAAATCTCAAACTAACAGAAGTCTATAGCTCAATGTCTACTGGTCTAGCTCTAAGCTCTAGATCATCCAGATCAAATCTCAAACTAACAGAAGTCTATAGCTCAATGTCTACTGGTCTAGCTCTAAGCTCTACATCATCCAGATCAAATCTCAAACTAACAGAAGTCTATAGATCAATGTCTACTGGTCTAGCTCTAAGCTCTACATTCTACATCATCCAGATCAAATCTCAAACTAACAGAAGTCTATAGCTCAATGTCTACTGGTCTAGCTCTAAGCTCTAGATCATCCAGATCAAATCTCAAACTAACAGAAGTCTATAACTCAATGTCTACTGGTCTAGCTCTAAGCTCTACATCATCCAGATCAAATCTCAAACTAACAGAAGTCTATAGCTCAATGTCTACTGGTCTAGCTCTACATCATCCAGATCAAATCTCAAACTAACAGAAGTCTATAGCGCAATGTCTACTGGTCTAGCTCTACATCATCCAGATCAAATCTCAAACTAACAGAAGTCTATAGCTCAATGTCTACTGGTCTAGCTCTAAGCTCTACATCGTCCAGATCAAATCTCAAACTAACAGAAGTCTATAGCTCAATGTCTACTGGTCTAGCTCTAAGCTCTACATCATCCAGATCAAATCTCAAACTAACAGAAGTCTATAGATCAATGTCTACTGGTCTAGCTCTAAGCTCTACAGTCTACATCATCCAGATCAAATCTCAAACTAACAGAAGTCTATAGCTCAATGTCTACTGGTCTAGCTCTAAGCTCTAGATCATCCAGATCAAATCTCAAACTAACAGAAGTCTATAGCTCAATGTCTACTGGTCTAGCTCTAAGCTCTACATCGTCCAGATCAAATCTCAAACTAACAGAAGTCTATAGCTCAATGTCTACTGGTCTAGCTCTAAGCTCTACATCATCCAGATCAAATCTCAAACTAACAGAAGTCTATAACTCAATGTGTTCTGGTCTAGCTCTAAGCTCTACATCATCCAGATCAAATCTCAAACTAACAGAAGTCTATAGCTCAATGTCCACTGGCCTTGCTCCAAGCTCTATGTCACGTCCCTAGTGACACCTCATTGTTTACAAATGAGGACATTGTACCTATCTCAAATCAGGTCAGCGTACCCACGCTTAAATGCCAGAAAGATGCCGATTAAAACTTAGCTCAAGACTACAGCAGGGAAACAAAATTAGCATAGCTTAAGTTACAAACACAGTTCCTAGCGACACCTCATTGTTCACAAAATGAGGACATTGTACCTATTTCAAATCAGGTCAGCGCACTCACGCTTTAATGCCAGAAAGACGCCGATTAAAGCTTAGTTCAAGGCTACAGCAGGGAGACATAATTAACGTAGGTTAAATTACAAAAACAATTAAAAGGAAAATTAAATGTAAACGGGTCAAGGAGTGAAGGATGGGTATTGAATTGTCACTGTTCTTTATCCTAAAGAAAGATATAAAAGGCGGACTGTTAGCTTGTGACGAGAGAGAGCGCTAGAAAGTTAGACTTAGTAGTCGCTAGTTTTTAAAGTAAATATTTACTCATTTTATTGAACATTTCACTGAATCCTGTATCTGTTATATATATATATCTTTGTACATACATTTATTGTTTCAAGTTCAAGTTTTAAATGATTAAAACTAAAGAAAACATATCAGCACTTTGTTACTTCATTACGTAAAGTGTTTGAACTATAATCAAGGCACCTCCGAACCCGCATATGTCACAAGTTTATAGCATCAAGATCTGCCAGTTAAATAAACATAATAAACACGTGACACTCTACATCATAGTCATCATTCAGGTAAGTTTTTTAAATAATTTATATATTGCGTAATTTCTTTGTTTCAGTCTTATATTTATATTTTCACTTGGCATAGATTTTATATTTCACCAAAATTCACTTCGCCTAGGGCCTCCAATCACCTAAGGTCGGCCCTGATTCACCTATCGCTGACCTCTGTTACTTGTGCTAGTTGTACACACACGATTAACTCTACCCAAGTCGCCACCAGATATCGATATGAATACAAACAGTATACTGCCAACAGAGTACAAATGTCCTGTTCAGGACTACTGCAACTAGGCCTACTAAGCGTTTAGGTGTCGAATTTAATACAAATAAATATCTTACCTTTTGGTGAAGTAGGTGTAGTAAATGGTATCGTTGGTGTAGTCATTGATTTATTTTTTAAATAAAGCGAGCAATAGTTACAGCACTTCAATGGCTGTGTCTTGCAGACACTAGGGCTAAGACATTGTTCTGGTCTCAAATCTAAATCTCCCGGTTCACATTCTGTAGAGTATAAGCTTGAGATAAGGAACAGTATCAAATATGAAAAACCACGATTTTAAGAAACTTACACTTTAATGCTGAAAACCGAACATTTAGTACGAAGCAGTAAATGATCTAATTTGTTTTACATACGTCGGTGCAAAAGAAAACGAAAAACTAGTTAACCAAATTAGTTAATTAACTATTGGTAATAAAATACTTTGATTGGTATCTGAAACAATGGAAATAAATAGTACTTGATTGAAGTCGTGGTATAAGCTGAATTTATCTCCTTTATATTAGGCTGCCGTCTGAGGAGGCTTAGTGTGGTTACCGCGTTGGCTTGAGAAGCCTGAGAAGGTTTTAGCCCCAAAGTTCGATCGTTACTTTAAAAAAATACACATAAAAAGCGATCACCCAGATGCCCCGTTTTTTTCTCCTTCTTTCCAACTGGTCGATAAAAGCATGAAATTGCGCTAAACAAAAACAATTGGTAAAAAATATATCTAATCGCAGATTTATTAATGTTAGTCTAGCTCTATTACAAATTTAATTACATGACTGATCCAAACTAACTGATACACATTAATATATTAATAATTTAAAAAGTATTTTTTTTATTTTGCTAGTTCAAACGTCACATTTACTACCAATACATTGCCTACTAGTTTTGGGTGAAGTGGGTGGTATCAATGGTCTCGTTGTGGTGGTACTTGTAGTTGCAGACGTGTAATAATAGAATGAGCAATAGTGACAGCACTGTGTTGGCAGTATTAGGCAGACGAAAATATTAGTGCACAGTTCTGGTCTCAAGTCTTGATCTCCTGGTTTACAATCTGTACAGTATTTAAAAAAAAAATACATTAAAAGACTATATCTTGACTGTACAGATTTTTTGTTTTAGATTCGCATACATCAAATGCTTGGCAACAAAGAAGAAGAATTATGCTAAATGAGGCCTGGGGAATGTAACAAAAGAAAAACATGTAGACATTAAAGTATTTAAAGATAAGCATGTCAAAATACTGGTAAACTGCAGAAATCAGATGCCCACAACAAAAATAATAATTAAATTTTTAACATTGCCAAATCTTTGCCACATTCCTTGTCGTAGATCCGAGAATGAGTGTGGGAAAATAAACGTTCAAACTTTTTACCAGATAGACAGAGTAAGCTGATTTAAGCTTTGTAAAAAAATAAAATATGAGAGCCTAAGTTTAGAGACTAAGCGACTATAGAAAAAATATAAAATAACATTATACCTAGTTATATTAGAGGAACTTCTTATGGTCCGACAGTTACGCTGGGCAGGGCACGTATCCCGTGTGGGGGACGAACTTATGCCAAAAGGCAGTCTTTTTTTTTTGGTGAGCTAAAAGGTGGTCGACGTAACAGAGGCGCCCCATGGAAACGCTAACTTGCCCTAGCTGAGATAGAACAGAGTACCTGGTTGCATGCGGCCTCGGAACAAGACAGATGAAGGTCACTCACAAAGGCCGCGGGATACACATTTGAAACTAATCTTCGGACTCGAAGACAAGCCTTATTATATTAAACGAGGGGATAATGACATCTGACCACGCAGCCACGAGGCCCTAAACGTGCCTAAGAATGTTCTCGTTACCTGTTAGTGGGCAATACAGCTGCAAACCTACAATATCACCTTGTAAAATGTCCAGTAGATAATCGACGCCGTAAGCGCCATTATCCAGACACTTCATTGGGAATGAAGTTATTCATCGACCAGGCATGGACCAAAGTCTTGTCTGAAGGTTCCACAATGGCAGCGATCATAACTACGATTGGATCGTCCCATATACGTGGCGCCTGTCGTTCCCGTACCCCGCCCGGAAATGTCTTCATGTTCTTGGACTGTAACCACAACAATACAGTGTGAGAACCACCGCTCCAGCTACGTCCTCACATCGAGTGAGATACAAAAAAAAAAAAAAAGGAAGATATTAGGATATCAAGTAGAATTTAGAAATCTTTAACTACAAATCCCGAAACTAAAAAGTGTAGCTAGAAGAAGAGACGATTCAATTTGTACTGATAAGGACGCCCATGTATGGCTACTTATCGACAGTTGCCCCTTGTGAATACATATTTTAAAGTGCTTCAAAGTCTTATGAAGTAATTGAGAGCGCCTGCAAATCCGAGTAGCTGTTAAGAAAACGCATATATATCACGATGTCACTAATGGAGGACATCAAAGCTCACCCAGCTTTCTCATTCTATCAAGAATTGCATAGAATCCTTAATGCTCCTGGTAAAATCATTGGTAAAAAAACAAACCCCATTCGGGCAGCTACAAACATTCATAAAAAAGCTAAAAAGATTCTAGAAATAAAAGGTCAGGATTTTGTGATTTTACCATCACTAAAGAGATACAAAACACCGATAGCAAAGACAAACAGACACAAAAACTCCCTGGCAATCAAATTATTAAATAGAAACAATCTGATAGAAACTTTTCGCAAGAATTGCCCATGAACGCCTGATAGTACTTATTGTTAAAAACTATGAGTTCGTACATCCCATTAAATGTCAACAAATTTCCCTACCTTTAATTGAAGTGAATATCACAAGGGGATTTACTGTCGTGGCTAATCTTTTAGGTGTGCTTCTTCTGGTGCTGTACGTTGGGGTAAAGGGGGTGCCATAGTCACACGTGCCGCAGCAATCCACTTGAGAATTCAAGCAGTGATCTTTTGTACAATCGATGATTCTATCTCCGTATTCACACCCTAAAGTGGTACAATCTCAAATTAAAATGAGGCCTATATAGAGAATTCTTTTTAAAAAAGTCTTTCGCATATCTGGGATGTAAAGTTATGAGCTATCGATTCTCTGTGTGTTTTAAAGAGCACATATATGCAAACGCGACATGAAGCTCTTCAAAATCGACACTGTAAGCTGGGAAGAGGTGGCACTGGATAGATCCACATGGAGAGAGAGCATAAAGGAAGGGTCACAGATTGCATATGTCATACACAACAGAAGCAGAAAGAAGGGTGAAAATGCAACGGCGCCTGGTGATTACATATGCCCAACCTGCGATCGCAGCTGTGTATCAAGGATTGGCCTCTTTAGTCACACAAGAAGTTGCAAAGGGAAAAGATCGTCTCTCGAGACGTAAAATGCCACAGAATATGGCGCACAAATTGCTGAGGAAAAGAGAACAGCGCTGGCAGAAGAAAAACGCCAGAGAACAAAAGCAAGGCCAATTACACTAGCTCCAGCTGGAATAAACTGCCCAGCGTGCCGCCAAACATTCCGTACTCACATAGGTCTGACCAAACACATGAGGAAGCACAAAACCCCAGTGCAAAACCACGATGGACGAACTATAAAATGTGCGTGTTTTTTTTTTTTTTGGCATTGCACTATGAAAATTGTCAACCCCATTTAATAATTATGGATTATTATTATTATTATAGCTTTTATATAGCGCTACTTTCATTCTTATAGCATGCTCAGAGCGCTTTTGGTCCAATCTCATTTGTGGACTAGTGGGGGGGGGGTATCTAGGAGTTGGTTTTCCGTGCTGCCTTTAGGCGCTCAGTAAACACAACTCTGCCCGAGTCGGGTGTCGAACCTCGAGCCCTCCTTCTAGGTAGCCAAGCCAAGCCAAGTTCAAGCGCACTTCATATAGATAATTATCATCGTTTGGCACAGGGGCAGACTGGGTGTCAAAATCAGCCTGGCATTACTTACTATTGGCCAACCTTTTAAGTGCCATATCAAAGGTATTGTAACGAATTTTCACTATCCAGGCTCTCTGCAGACTGCACCACACGACACAACGAACTTAAAGAACCTCACCTCAGGGCTCCAAAGTAACAGTAACAGTTTTATTTCAAATACATCATAATTGGCAATAACTGAATGTCCAAAAACCTGGCCTTACTCCGGACTTCACACACCTTGCTGGTTCTGACTTCGCCTCGTACTGGTCACGTTGCGAGGTAACGTGAAAGTGAAGTGATTCTGACACACTCGCTCTTATATAGCGTCTCTACTGGCCTTCTTGAACCTTCTTGACCACTCCAGTTGATCACTTTCGCCGGGGCGATTTGGGTAGGCTTAAAACACACGCAGCACTACCCCCCATCTGTGTCACCACCAGGTTTATAACAGTATCCATTCATACCTTTCGTCATAATATGTAAACTTGATAAAGCCTCAAAAACTTTGAGCTCACACATGCGTTAGTTGACGTAGTGTATGGTATTTCTAAATAAAGAATTTTTTAAAAAATAGTTTTTATATGGCGCAATTTTCTTGCTTGTAGCACGCTGAGGGCGCTATGGTCCAATCTCATTCGTGGACCAGTTGGGGGGTGGGAGGGGATATCTGGGAGAAGGTTTTCCGTTAGACGCTCAGTAAACCCAACTCGAGTCGAACCTCGAGCCCCCCCCCCCCTGATAGTTAGCAAAGCCAGGTTCAACTTAGCCTCTCGGCCAAACATTCTACACTTAGAGGCTATAGGAAATCTAAAACAAACTCTACACTAAAATCGCAATCTGAATTAATCTGAATAGAAAAGTTTGTTACATGATTTTGAAATTATTTGAAACTACTAAAATAGGAGGCGCGGTGACAGAGTGGTAAAGTTGGTTCGAATCCTAGTGAAGATGAGGAATTTTTATTTCGAGATCTTTGGGATACTTCTGAGTCCACCCAGCTCTAATGAGTACCTGACAATAGTTGTGTAAAAGTAAAGGCGGTTGGTGGTTATGCTGGCCACATGACACCCTCATTAACAGTAAGCCAATGAAGCAGGTGAACTTAAAATTATCTGCCCTATAGACTGCAAGGTCTGAAAGAGAAACTAATACTTTCACTTGAAAAAGGAGCCACATAAACAAGAAGAGGAGCAAGCAAATTTTTTTTTAAAAAAATCCATCTTTTTAAAAATAAAGCTCATCGGAAGGAAAGAACTCCGCATTTACAGATTTAGTTCTGAATAATGTAGTTTTTCTTTATTCGATATGAAACACAATAATTAATTGCCAATAATTAACTGACTAATGGGTTAATTTTTAATTGATTCATGTTTTCTTAGGTACAATAAATAATTATTAAAGTTTCCACTTTACAAGAATAGGTGTTGGAGAAATAAGGTCTACATTTTTTTAAGGAGACCAAACCGTACATATTTAGCCGTACATCTTAATTCTGAAGGATTACATTCCTCTAAGATACTCTAAGCGTTACTAGACATGGATTGACATGTGTATGAGATTATGTTGAAAGTGTGTATTACCTTTCACGGGCCTAGACACATTGTTACATGTGTCACAACATGATCGATAGTCAAGAGTAGAGTAACATTTGCCTATAAAGTCATTGATATACCAACTGCAAGAATTGCTCGGTCTGTCTCCAAATGCACAGTTTTCTAGAGAGTAAAATGTAACAGAGCTGCATTAACCATGGAGTAGTAGCAATAGCACAGTATTAAGATTTAATACTTCTAAAGCCAAAGGTATTACTGGGAAAATAAAGTTAGCTTTATAATGTACATAAAGGTACATTGATGGCAGTTTAAAGATGTGTTTTACAATGGACACAACATAATTTCAAAAATATTTGGCCTATTATTGTACCACCGTTGGGTCTTATCCTCCCCATAGTAACAATCAGGTTATATATAAAATCAATATTCAGTTCTGAATAGGTGAATAAGAAAAAGAATATTTAAGATCTTTAAGCTACACACCATCAAGTTGAGGAGCGTATGGGTCGCTGACACAATGTCCATTTATACAGACCTGAAACAAATACAGGTATTTAAAAATTCAATGATTAAAATTGTATAAACTGTGTGATAAATTACTTATTTTGTTTCAAGATTTTACTAAGAAAAACATAAAAAATACTTTAAAAAAAAAACAACAAAGTTATATTAAATGTAATTGAATTAATTAGTTAGGATCAATCATGTAATTAAAGACTGGGATTTTTAATTTCGGGAGCTTAAGAGCACCTCTGAGTCCACCCAGCTCTAATAAGTACCTGACATTAGTTGTTTTGGCTTTGTACTAGCCACATGACACCTTCCTAAATCATAGGCCATAGATACAGCTTACCTTTACAACATCTAAGATATAGACCGTATGGTCTGAAAGGTAAACTTTACCTTTTTTTTAATATATAAATATATATCTAATTTTATATAATACAGACGTTACTTCCAAAAAAGAAGATGATTACGTCCTTCGCGTCATGCATTTAGCCATGCATATTAACCAATGACCTAAACTCTGCAAGTCACTAGTTTTCCTAGCTAGCTCAGGCAACCCATTCCATGCTCTAATAGCACTAGAGAAATAATTTATATATATCCTTCGTGATCGAAGATGAGCACATTTCTCATATCCTATGGATTCGTAGATGACTGTAAAGTCCAATCCTCACTTTAAAAAGCCGACCGCATACGTGGCCTGGGTGGGTTGGGCCAGTTGCAGATAGGCCTGCTTTTTTCTCTCAGCTTTTTGTTAGTTGTTAGTTCGGTCCTTTTTCTCGCTGGTCACTCTTCTTGCTTCAAATCTCAAGACTCCAACACTCACAGCTTCATTCCATGAGGAGAGATTGAGAGCTAGTGCTTCCCAGCGGTAAATGTCAATATTACACCGGAGCTCTTGAGCGTGTCTTTATAGTGTTTGCTGCTTGCATTGACCCCATTAGGAGCGCTTTCCTACACACAACTCCCCGTACAAAGGTCGTACGGAAAGGCGATTATCTTGCATGCGGACTACAACTCCCGCCTATCGAAATTAGGAATCTTTTTACTGTCGCATTGATACTGTTCATGTTGGCTTACTTTAGGATTTCTGTATCTGGAATGTGGTCAGACCAATGCGCCTTATGATATTTCTGAACTTAAATTGTGTAATGTCTCTATAAATAGCTCGTTTTTATCTATGGTATTAGTCTATGGTTAATATTTTCCAGTGCATGCTCATGTTGAAGAACTGTAGGATTTCAGTATCTGGTATGAGGTCAGACGAATGCACCTTGTGAATTCTTCATGTAATTGTACAGCAGACTGACCTAGATATATAAATCTGTGTGATAAAAATATTTCTACCAATGGTTTTCATTTAGCTTAATCGTGCGCTATGATCCTATCACTTGTCTGGACCAGTTGTGAAAGGGGGAGGGGAGAAAGGGGGGGGGTATATTGGTGAATGTTTAAAAAAAATGTTCCCTGAGGGCTCAAGATTCCTCAAGCGGACTAATTCAACTTATGCCACCACATCTTTCAAGTACGATTTCTTTCCCTTATTAAAAAACAATCATAATATTTCATTACCAATAGATAATTAATTAATTAGCTATTTTTAAATTTTTAAAAATGTTATCAGGTAAATAAAATGAAGCAAAATTTCAGCTTAATCCGAGATTGGGTGTGAGAGAAATGTACATGTACAAACCTTTTGCCATACATACAGACAGAGTGAATTGATAAAAGCTTTGTAAAAAAATAAATGATGTACTTCTATTATTTGTAAATTTAAAAGAAATATTTCATCAACATTTAGACCAGTGTTTTCCAAATAGTGTTCCGCGGAACCCTTGTGTTCCGCGAGGCCTGACTTGGTGTTCCTCGAACTATTTAAATAATTATTAGGAGTAGTTTAGGCCAACACGTGAATTAATCTCTAAGTATGAATTAATTTCTAAGTAAATGCAGAAAAAAAAAGATTGTTGTTAGTTCTTCTTGGTAACAAAAAAAAAAATTCTATAACATCACTATGAACTTAGAACTGACCTAGATTCTGACTCAAAATTGAACCAAAGATAGAAAGAGCATAGCTCTGCACTGTTTTATGGGGCGACTGATAACAAAACAGATCAATTTATTTAGGGGAAGGAATTTAATTTTCTTAATCATAGTCAGGCTTATTTTATTGCTTGTGTTTTCATATATTTACTTTATCAATGTAACCCAGTGACTTTTATTGGTGGTAAAATGTTGTAAAATGTTTTACATGTTTCGGATGTTCATTCAGAGGTTGAAGATAATTACTTCCTAGTCCAAACCTCCCGCAGGACGACGGGGGATGGGAGCGGGCAGGGTTTGAACCCTGGACCATCGATAAATCTGAATGACAGTCCAGTGCACCAATAATCGCACGACCAGGCAGCCACAAGGGGCTGAGGCTAGGGTGGGTAGGAGGGGGTAAATTTTAAAATCCCCCGGCCCCCACTTGATGGGGGCTCAAAATGAGTGTTTTTTCCATTGAATATTAAATATTACGCAAAATGCAAGGGCCCCTTAAGAGGTCAAGGCCCCTTCTCGGCCACCAAATGATGGGAAATTCCTAGCTAGGCTCTGGGTAGGGGTTGAACATTAAAGCCTCATTAACTAAGGATCCTGTAATATTAGTTTTGCTTCATTTATTTCTCTGAATTGCGGGAAAGAGACGATGTTGGCTATTTCTGCCACAAGTAGTACTACCAATGAAAGAGTAGTTGCAGCGGGTGGAGTCACACTGAGCGAGTTTAGGGCTAGACTAAACCCAGAAACATGAGAAATGGTTAAAGAGAAAGATGGAAGAAAAAGAGAGAGTGAAGGACAAAACAAAGAGGGAACAAAAAAAGGAAAAGAGAGAGAGAGGAGGGAGGAAAAGAGAGAAGAAAGAAAAAAAAGAGAGAAGGAGAAACAATAGAGAGAAAGAAGGAAGGAAAAGAGAGCGGAAGCAAAAAAGAGAGACAGAAGGAGGAAATAGAGAGAAAGAAGAAAAATAGAGAGTGCGGATGCATGTGTAAATCAGATGTACTTGAAGTATCTCTAAAGATACTTGATTATACTAAGTGCGTGCGTACCTTGTTGAATGTATTTTAACTGCGAACTCGGACATGAACATCCCATTACAAGACATGAACAGCTACAACAGGATCAAAGCCTCAAGAACCAAGTTAAATCCAGATGAACACTATAAACCATCTTTAATACAGAGAATGGGCCACAGTCTAGTCCGTCACTAACAGCGATGTCTACCCCTCAAGAGTCTAGCAGTAACTGATTTCTAAAAGTCTATCCTAATCTCTAACCCAAAGTCGATGCCGTCACTATACAATGCACGTTCACTGTCGGTCTAATAAAGTGCGCAACTCAACTAACTCAACTAGCTGTCTAACAAGAGAGAAGAAAGAAAGGATGAAACAAAAAAAGAGAGAGAAGGAAGGTAGGAACAGAGAGAAAAGAAAGAATAGAGATAGATGAGAGAGAGAGAAAGAGAGAGAAAAGGAAGGATGAAAAGAGAGAGAAGGAAGGTAGGAACAGAGAGAAAAGAAAGAATAGAGATAGATGAGAGAGAGAGAAAGAGAGAGAAAAGGAAGGATGAAAAGAGAGAGAAGGAAGGTAGGAACAGAGAGAAAATAAAGAATAGAGATAGATGAGAGAGAGAGAGAGAAAGAGAGATAGAAAAGGAAGGATGAAAAGAGAGAGAAGGAAGGTAGGAACAGAGAGAAAAGAAAGAATAGAGATAGATGAGAGAGAGAGAAAGAGAGAGAAAAGGAAGGATGAAAAGAGAGAGAAGGAAGGTAGGAACAGAGACAAAAGAAAGAATAGAGATAGATGAGAGAGAGAGAGAAAGAGAGAGAAAAGGAAGGATGAAAAGAGAGAGAAGGAAGGTAGGAACAGAGAGAAAAGAAAGAATAGAGATAGATGAGAGAGAGAGAAAGAGAGAGAAAAGGAAGGATGAAAAGAGAGAGAAGGAAGGTAGGAACAAAGAGAAAAGAAAGAATAGAGATAGATGAGAGAGAGAGAGAAAGAGAGATAGAAAAGGAAGGATGAAAAGAGAGAGAAGGAAGGTAGGAACAAAGAGAAAAGAAAGAATAGAGATAGATGAGAGAGAGAGAAAGAGAGAGAAAAGGAAGGATGAAAAGAGAGAGAAGGAAGGTAGGAACAGAGAGAAAAGAAAGAATAGAGATAGATGAGAGAGAGAGAAAGAGAGAGAAAAGGAAGGATGAAAAGAGAGAGAAGGAAGGTAGGAACAGAGAGAAAATAAAGAATAGAGATAAATGAGAGAGAGAGAGAAAGAGAGATAGAAAAGGAAGGATGAAAAGAGAGAGAAGGAAGGTAGGAACAGAGAGAAAAGAAAGAATAGAGATAGATGAGAGAGAGAGAAAGAGAGAGAAAAGGAAGGATGAAAAGAGAGAGAAGGAAGGTAGGAACAGAGAGAAAAGAAAGAATAGAGATAGATGAGAGAGAGAGAAAGAGAGAGAAAAGGAAGGATGAAAAGAGAGAGAAGGAAGGTAGGAACAGAGAGAAAATAAAGAATAGAGATAGATGAGAGAGAGAGAGAAAGAGAGATAGAAAAGGAAGGATGAAAAGAGAGAGAAGGAAGGTAGGAACAGAGAGAAAAGAAAGAATAGAGATAGATGAGAGAGAGAGAAAGAGAGAGAAAAGGAAGGATGAAAAGAGAGAGAAGGAAGGTAGGAACAGAGAGAAAAGAAAGAATAGAGATAGATGAGAGAGAGAGAAAGAGAGAGAAAAGGAAGGATGAAAAGAGAGAGAAGGAAGGTAGGAACAGAGAGAAAATAAAGAATAGAGATAGATGAGAGAGAGAGAGAAAGAGAGATAGAAAAGGAAGGATGAAAAGAGAGAGAAGGAAGGTAGGAACAGAGAGAAAAGAAAGAATAGAGATAGATGAGAGAGAGAGAAAGAGAGAGAAAAGGAAGGATGAAAAGAGAGAGAAGGAAGGTAGGAACAGAGAGAAAAGAAAGAATAGAGATAGATGAGAGAGAGAGAAAGAGAGAGAAAAGGAAGGATGAAAAGAGAGAGAAGGAAGGTAGGAACAGAGAGAAAATAAAGAATAGAGATAGATGAGAGAGAGAGAGAGAAAGAGAGATAGAAAAGGAAGGATGAAAAGAGAGAGAAGGAAGGTAGGAACAGAGAGAAAAGAAAGAATAGAGATAGATGAGAGAGAGAGAAAGAGAGAGAAAAGGAAGGATGAAAAGAGAGAGAAGGAAGGTAGGAACAGAGAGAAAAGAAAGAATAGAGATAGATGAGAGAGAGAGAAAGAGAGAGAAAAGGAAGGATGAAAAGAGAGAGAAGGAAGGTAGGAACAGAGAGAAAAGAAAGAATAGAGATAGATGAGAGAGAGAGAGAAAGAGAGATAGAAAAGGAAGGATGAAAAGAGAGAGAAGGAAGGTAGGAACAGAGAGAAAAGAAAGAATAGAGATAGATGAGAGAGAGAGAAAGAGAGAGAAAAGGAAGGATGAAAAGAGAGAGAAGGAAGGTAGGAACAGAGAGAAAAGAAAGAATAGAGATAGATGAGAGAGAGAGAAAGAGAGAGAAAAGGAAGGATGAAAAGAGAGAGAAGGAAGGTAGGAACAGAGAGAAAATAAAGAATAGAGATAGATGAGAGAGAGAGAGAAAGAGAGATAGAAAAGGAAGGATGAAAAGAGAGAGAAGGAAGGTAGGAACAGAGAGAAAAGAAAGAATAGAGATAGATGAGAGAGAGAGAGAAAGAGAGAGAAAAGGATGGATGAAAAGAGAGAGAAGGAAGGTAGGAACAGAGACAAAAGAAAGAATAGAGATAGATGAGAGAGAGAGAGAGAAAGAGAGAGAAAAGGAAGGATGAAAAGAGAGAGAAGGAAGGTAGGAACAGAGAGAAAAGAAAGAATAGAGATAGATGAGAGAGAGAGAAAGAGAGAGAAAAGGAAGGATGAAAAGAGAGAGAAGGAAGGAAAAGACAAACAAAGAGAGAGAGAGAAAAGGAATGAAAAGGAGAGAGAAGGAAGAGAGAAAAAAGAGAGAAAAGAAAGAAGGAATAAAAAGAGAAAGAAGTAAGGAAGAGAGCGAGAGAGTGAAGGAAGGAAGTTCAAAGATACTGCTGCGGGGGTGTACGACTGTATAGAAACTACAAGAAACATGCATAGATGTGACCCTGCGGGTCCAATTAAAACAAACGACATTTGGACCTCGAGGCCTTACTGCCCTCTCACAATTTTTTTTTAAATTTAATTCAGTAAACAATTTTTTTTTTCTCTTTTGGCTTAGGATTTGTCTTGCTAGTTCTAGTACAATAACGGCATTGTCTTAGCGTTTCTTCACCGATCAATAACCCTGATGCAACCAGTGGTTGATAAACTTTTCTGAAATATATTGAGGATCGATGAAAGCTTACCTTTCCATCGCCACAAGATGTCCCAGTGAGTGCTATCTGCGGGATACATAACCCTCTTAAAACATCTGCACATAACATTGCTTGGCAGATTTCAGTGATAGAGCGTCTAGATTCGGAAGCCTGATTTAATAAAATTAAAAAAAAAAAGGTTACAAAGACAGTTTGTGTAGAAACACAAACTCAATATTTGCACCCGAAGTGGTCCACCCAGGCAGGTAAAAAGGGCAGGATTCAATATTTTTAGAAAGAACATCAGAATGAAATTGAAAATGAAAGAGAAGAATGAAGAAAGAAGGTTGACAGATCTTGTGTGGTGACCAAGGGTCCAGCAGACCAAAGGATAGGTGAAAGTGAATGTGTAGTCAGACGTGAACGTGGCCTAACTGATGTCTTATAATGAATATCTAATTCATCTAATTGTTTTGTAAAGGGTCGATCTCTTATTCAAATCCTCAAGAAAAAAAACATTTCCGTAAAAAAAAAATTACTTTAATTTTCGACTGTACAGCATTGTCTGGACCCTGCTGGGCCATTATCCATGGCATTGGGTCGTGGGCGTCGAGAGCCCGGAGTGGACTGTTCACTCTGTGACCAAGGTGTGATTACCGGTTAACGCTGTTACATATATATATATATATATATATATACTCATATCTTAGGCACACTGATTTAATATTGATCACGATGTATAACCATCGTTTATTGTGTCATATCATATCATATTGTTTCATTAAACCTTTTGCTTTGTTTTACGCATTCTCGTTGTTGACTAGTATACGTTATCAGATTACCATTATTCGTTCTCTTGGTAATTACTTCATAAATTAATTGATAGACAGTAAGGCGTGTCCAGGCAGACGAGCCAAAGTGTAACCCCGACAGGAATTTACTACGCAGCGTTGAGGTGGGGAACCCTGTGGAGTATTACATACCCTAGAACCTATCAAGTTGATACTTTAAACAAATATTTATTGTACCTAACAAAACACGAATCAATAAAAAAAAAAAATTAGTGAATTAATAATTGGTAATTAATCATTTTGTTTGATATCTTATAAGGTAAACAGCTTGTACATACATTATTGATATAGTTTTAAGGGTGGAGTTCTTCCCCTTTAGATTAGGTTTTCTTTTTAATAAAAGAATTTCTTTTCTTTTTTAAAGTTCCGATTGCCATACCAGGCAGTGATATAACAACTTAAAATGTGAGCGTGATAAAACATCGCCAAGGATTTTTAAAATGGGGACATTTTTCTAAGTGCGGTGAGGTGGCTGAGCGGTAAAGCGCTTGGCTTCCAAACCGGGGCCCGTGTTTCGATTCCTGGTGAAGACTGGGAGTTCTAATGGGTACCTGACATTTGTTGGGGAAAACTAAAGGCGGTTGGTGGTTATGCTGGCCACATGACACTCTCGTTAACCATAGGCCACAGAAACAGAAGATCTTTACATAATCTGCCCTATAGACCACAAGGTGTGAAAGGGAACTTTTTTTTTCTAAATAATCGTAATCTTTGCTGCCCTTTTGGCCGAAATAATCAGTATTTACACTAAAAATTAATTTGTTGTCTAAGATAGTACCAAGGTATTCACAAATTTACATTATTTATGTTCTCTTTTGCTACAGAAACAATATCGGTTTCCTTCTTCTTCCTGCGAAAATCGATTATCATTTATTTTTTTACATTTAATTTTAAGAAATAGAAATTATATCTACAGTATTTTTCTCTTTGTTCTATTCTCTGAAATACTCATTTACCTCCGAGAGCAGGGCAAGGAGAGTATCATCAAATTGGGGGATCGGTAATTAATATGATGATAATCAATGATTAAGAAGTGACTTAGCAGGAAATAAAAGTGACTAAGAAGTCAATGCATGATGAAGTGACTAAGCAAATATTGCGTGATATGAGTGATAACTCTGCTTAGCAGGAAAGAAGTTAATTTAATTGGGCTGTTAGCGAGTTGTGTTACTTACCCTGCAAAAGAAGGAATCATTTCCAAAAAACTGTTGACACTGTTGATCAGGTTTGATCACCTGACCCAATAGTTTATCAGATACATCTGGAATGTCTGCTGATGCTTCGATAGCGTAGACAAGACAGGTGTAACCTCGACTTGGAATAAACATTTACAATATATACTACATAGAGTTTACATTTTAGCTTCAAATCTTTACTCCTTTGAAGTTAGAGTTACATAGGCAAGACTCGTGTGTTGGTCGAGACTAAGGGAGGAATGAAATGGTTTTAGCTAGACTGTGCACTGTAATAATAATAAGGCCCTTAACATTCCTAGGAACATCCTCGTTGCCTGTCAGAGGACGGTACTGCTGCAGACCTGCCACATCACCAGAAAATTCGTCAGTGGAAACTGATAATGGGACTACGATGAATTTTCCTTCCCTTTAACTAAACTCGACCATGGCAGCGCCAGAGAATGAATAGTCATTGTTTTCTAACATAATAATAATAATAATAGTCGTCATCTTTACTATTCATGATTGGATTTGGTGTGTGTGTGTGAATTGGAGTTCAATATTTCTCTATTACCTTGGTAAGAATCATAGATGCTTGGGTGTACTGTGTGTGTGAATTACAAGTGCGAGATCAATACATAGCTAACACAGTCACAGAGAGTCGATACAGAACCCAAACTTGAGATAGCACAATGACTAACTTTATTACAGAAGGGGACACAGTCGAGCCAGCCACTAAACTAAAAGTCTACATCAGTAATATCAAACTCACTAACAAGGGCGTCACTAAAATGTGGCGTTCAAAGTCCGTCTACTGAAGTCCGCCTCGAAACTAAACTAAGTGCCATAAAGAAAGCATGCTTACAGATGCCGAATACTATTTCAAAATGTCCGTTTTTCAGCTTATAAAATTGAAAAGACAGACTCAAACTCAAATATTACCTAATAACAAGCAGAATAAAAATAATATTTAAAAAAGTATTAAATGTAGTTATATCAATTAGTTTGGATTAGTCATGTAATTAAATTTATAATATAAGGGGGCCTATCTTGATTCTAGACAAACAATAATAAATGTGCGCTATTAGAAATATTTTTAACAACTGTTTTTGTTTAGCTTTTAGGTTTTTAATACGCTATGATCCTATCACGTGTCTGCACCAGTTGGAAAAGGGATTGGGGGAAGAAAAAAGGGAGTATCTGGGTGATCGCTTTTTAAATGTATTTGTAAAAAAAAAAGTGAGCAGCCTGAGTTCGAACTCGAGGTCTCCTCAGCCTCCTCAAGCCAATACGGTAACCCCTCTGCCTGAGAGATGCCTATGAAAATGGAGTTTACAGTTATTTACAAAATTTTCTTTCTACAAATAATAAAGGGGACTAATTCAGCTTATCAGTCAAGTGAAATTTCTTTCCCTTGCTCGAGATACCAAAAAAAAAAAAAAAAAACACCCAACAATTCATTAACAATAATTAACTAACTAATGGTTTTTTTTTTATTTTTTTATTTGATTCTTGTACTGGCAGATAAAAGAAATTGTGCAAAATTTCAGTTTTTTTTTTTTTTCCAAGATTGAGTACGTGAGAATTAACATGTACACACGTTTCACCAGACAGACACAGGGAGTTGATACAAGCTTTGTAAATAATAATGTTGTGTATTTATGTTTCCTGTTGTGTGTTGTGAACTGATCTGTTCTAGTGTGTCAAAATGTCATGGTGTCCAGGTCAGCTTGTGTGTGTGTGTGTGTACTGTGTTAGTGTGAACTGTTTTGTCATTCTTGTTCAATAAAGCCTAGCTTCAAGACATGTCTTCTTGTAGTGTTTTATTAGGTCACTACTAATAAGGCATGTCTTCTTGTAGTGTTTTATTAGGTCACTACTAATAAGGCATGTCTTCTTGTAGTGTTTTATTAGGTCACTACAAATAAGGCATGTCTTCTTGTAGTGTTTTATTAGGTCACTACAAATAAGGCATGTCTTCTTGTAGTGTTTTATTAGGTCACTACAAATAAGGCATGTCTTCTTGTAGTGTTTTATTAGGTCACTACAAATAAGGCATGTCTTCTTGTAGTGTTTTATTAGGTCACTACAAATAAGGCATGTCTTCTTGTAGTGTTTTATTAGGTCACTACAAATAAGGCATGTCTTCTTGTAGTGTTTTATTAGGTCACTACAAATAAGGCATGTCTTCTTGTAGTGTTTTATTAGGTCACTACAAATAAGGCATGTCTTCTTGTAGTGTTTTATTAGGTCACTACAAATAAGGCATGTCTTCTTGTAGTGTTTTATTAGGTCACTACTAATAAGGCATGTCTTCTTGTAGTGTTTTATTAGGTCACTACAAATAAGGCATGTCTTCTTGTAGTGTTTTATTAGGTCACTACAAATAAGGCATGTCTTCTTGTAGTGTTTTATTAGGTCACTACAAATAAGGCATGTCTTCTTGTAGTGTTTTATTAGGTTACTACAAATAAGGCATGTCTTCTTGTAGTGTTTTATTAGGTCACTACAAATAAGGCATGTCTTCTTGTAGTGTTTTATTAGGTCATTACAAATAAGGCATGTCTTCTTGTAGTGTTTTATTAGGTCACTACAAATAAGGCATGTCTTCTTGTAGTGTTTTATTAGGTCACTACAAATAAGGCATGTCTTCTTGTAGTGTTTTATTAGGTCACTACAAATAAGGCATGTCTTCTTGTAGTGTTTTATTAGGTCACTACAAATAAGGCATGTCTTCTTGTAGTGTTTTATTAGGTCACTACAAATAAGGCATGTCTTGTAGTGTTTTATTAGGTCACTACAAATAAGGCATGTCTTCTTGTAGTGTTTTATTAGGTCACTACAAATAAGGCATGTCTTCTTGTAGTGTTTTATTAGGTCACTACAAATAAGGCATGTCTTCTTGTAGTGTTTTATTAGGTCACTACTAATAAGGCATGTCTTCTTGTAGTGTTTTATTAGGTCACTACTAATAAGGCATGTCTTCTTGTAGTGTTTTATTAGGTCACTACAAATAAGGCATGTCTTCTTGTAGTGTTTTATTAGGTCACTACAAATAAGGCATGTCTTCTTGTAGTGTTTTATTAGGTCACTACAAATAAGGCATGTCTTCTTGTAGTGTTTTATTAGGTCACTACTAATAAGGCATGTCTTCTTGTAGTGTTTTATTAGGTCACTACAAATAAGGCATGTCTTCTTGTAGTGTTTTATTAGGTCACTACAAATAAGGCATGTCTTCTTGTAGTGTTTTATTAGGTCACTACAAATAAGGCATGTCTTCTTGTAGTGTTTTATTAGGTTACTACAAATAAGGCATGTCTTCTTGTAGTGTTTTATTAGGTCACTACAAATAAGGCATGTCTTGTAGTGTTTTATTAGGTCACTACAAATAAGGCATGTCTTCTTGTAGTGTTTTATTAGGTCACTACAAATAAGGCATGTCTTCTTGTAGTGTTTTATTAGGTCACTACAAATAAGGCATGTCTTCTTGTAGTGTTTTATTAGGTCACTACTAATAAGGCATGTCTTCTTGTAGTGTTTTATTAGGTCACTACTAATAAGGCATGTCTTCTTGTAGTGTTTTATTAGGTCACTACAAATAAGGCATGTCTTCTTGTAGTGTTTTATTAGGTCACTACAAATAAGGCATGTCTTCTTGTAGTGTTTTATTAGGTCACTACAAATAAGGCATGTCTTCTTGTAGTGTTTTATTAGGTTACTACAAATAAGGCATGTCTTCTTGTAGTGTTTTATTAGGTCACTACAAATAAGGCATGTCTTCTTGTAGTGTTTTATTAGGTCACTACAAATAAGGCATGTCTTGTAGTGTTTTATTAGGTCACTACAAATAAGGCATGTCTTCTTGTAGTGTTTTATTAGGTCACTACAAATAAGGCATGTCTTCTTGTAGTGTTTTATTAGGTCACTACAAATAAGGCATGTCTTCTTGTAGTGTTTTATTAGGTCACTACTAATAAGGCATGTCTTCTTGTAGTGTTTTATTAGGTCACTACTAATAAGGCATGTCTTCTTGTAGTGTTTTATTAGGTCACTACAAATAAGGCATGTCTTCTTGTAGTGTTTTATTAGGTCACTACAAATAAGGCATGTCTTCTTGTAGTGTTTTATTAGGTCACTACAAATAAGGCATGTCTTCTTGTAGTGTTTTATTAGGTCACTACTAATAAGGCATGTCTTCTTGTAGTGTTTTATTAGGTCACTACAAATAAGGCATGTCTTCTTGTAGTGTTTTATTAGGTCACTACAAATAAGGCATGTCTTCTTGTAGTGTTTTATTAGGTCACTACAAATAAGGCATGTCTTCTTGTAGTGTTTTATTAGGTTACTACAAATAAGGCATGTCTTCTTGTAGTGTTTTATTAGGTCACTACAAATAAGGCATGTCTTCTTGTAGTGTTTTATTAGGTCATTACAAATAAGGCATGTCTTCTTGTAGTGTTTTATTAGGTCACTACAAATAAGGCATGTCTTCTTGTAGTGTTTTATTAGGTCACTACAAATAAGGCATGTCTTCTTGTAGTGTTTTATTAGGTCACTACAAATAAGGCATGTCTTCTTGTAGTGTTTTATTAGGTCACTACAAATAAGGCATGTCTTCTTGTAGTGTTTTATTAGGTCACTACAAATAAGGCATGTCTTGTAGTGTTTTATTAGGTCACTACAAATAAGGCATGTCTTCTTGTAGTGTTTTATTAGGTCACTACAAATAAGGCATGTCTTCTTGTAGTGTTTTATTAGGTCACTACAAATAAGGCATGTCTTCTTGTAGTGTTTTATTAGGTCACTACTAATAAGGCATGTCTTCTTGTAGTGTTTTATTAGGTCACTACTAATAAGGCATGTCTTCTTGTAGTGTTTTATTAGGTCACTACAAATAAGGCATGTCTTTTTGTAGTTTTTTATTAGGTCACTACAAATAAGGCATGTCTTCTTGTAGTGTTTTATTAGGTCACTACAAATAAGGCATGTCTTCTTGTAGTGTTTTATTAGGTTACTACAAATAAGGCATGTCTTCTTGTAGTGTTTTATTAGGTCACTACAAATAAGGCATGTCTTCTTGTAGTGTTTTATCAGGTTACTACAAATAAGGCATGTCTTCTTGTAGTGTTTTATTAGGTTACTACAAATAAGGCATGTCTTCTTGTAGTGTTTTATTAGGTCACTACAAATAAGGCATGTCTTCTTGTAGTGTTTTATTAGGTCACTACAAATAAGGCATGTCTTCTTGTAGTGTTTTATTAGGTTACTACAAATAAGGCATGTCTTCGACTCTGAATATTTATAAGAATGCAGTATTTTCCGTGGCTAAACAGCCCCATCTGCGACCTACATACTTTGCCACAACCAGCGCATTTCCCGCCGGTGGTCGATTTACATGTTCTTTTCGAGGCACCACCAAATTTCAACAGCCACATGCAGATCTTGAGTTGAAACAACAACAAATAAATGTTTTCATAACAATGTAGAAACCAACCTGGAGCTCAATTTTTTCTTCAAAAAGCTGGTAATGTAGCTGACACTGCAGGGAGAGAACAGCCATGGATTATACTCTGTCCCAGGCGTTTTTTCCGCATCAGAAGAACCCAGAATGTATCTCTCTGAAGCGTTGCAGAGATTGTTTTCTCCGTCGTGACGTGCTGAGAGGCTGCGAATTGTAATAAATTAACTAGTTAAATTTCCTAGTATGGTTGTTTAAGAAAGTCTTGTCTTTTCCTGCCTCACATGGCTGCCTTGTGGTATACTCCCCGCTCCATATATTACAAAATCAAAGTCTCCTGCCCGCCATAACCTACAGGAGGCTTTCAATTGAATCTAATACTGCTCGGGTAGGCGAACTAATGTAAGAGCTAAAAATTCTTTATTGAAGAATTTCATGATAAATTAAACAATGTAAAGGACAGTGAATTGCGACTATGAATCTTATCTTATATGATACAGACGTTACTTCAAAAAAGAAGATGATTACGTCCTACGCGTCATGCATTTAGTCATGGATATTAACCAATGACCTAAACTCCGCCAAGTCACTAGTTTTCCTGGCTAGCTCAGGCAACCCATTCCATGCTCTAATAGCGCTAGGGAAGAAGGAGATTTTGTACAAATTTGTCCTAGCATCTGGAATGAGGAATAATCTCATAAAAATGATAATGAATGCCTGGTCATTTGCTATAGTCGAAACGATGTCACTGACACAGTAGTTTCCCCCTCTCCCCACAGCAGTTCCTCCCCTCCCCACAGCAGTTCCCCCTGTTGTGACATGATTAGGATTTAGTTATTTGTTTCGGGAATAAGGGGAAAGTTGTACTTAGTGACAAGTGACGTGACAGATAGTTAAAAAACAAGAACTCTCTAAGCGACGCTTTAGAATCAAGACGCTTTCTTCTTTACAGTAGGAATAAGAAGAATTATATAGACAGCTAGTAATAGAGGACATCGGACGGTTCCCGTATTCAGTATTAAAAGTGTTTGCTGTTTTAACACCAGCGTCGACTCTATGCATCGACTGTTGGCCTTTCGTCGGTGTTATCTGTTCCAGTATTGAGTTCAGTGTTACCCCCAGTTGGACATTTTCAAGTACTAAACACCGCGGAAGAGCATAACACCCCTCTCCCCACAGCTGACGTATCCAACGAAATAAAACTTTTAACACTATCGCTAGGCGTATCAGCTAATCTATGTAACACATCTCCTTTATTTCCGCTATTAGCCCATTTGTTTATAAGTCTAATTAAGTAGACGCGGTGGTTGAGTGGTTAAGCGCAGTGGCGTCACTAGGGGTGTGCGGTCCGCACCTGGTGACACCCACCAGGGGGGTGACACCCAAGTGGGTAAAATGCAACTTTTAAAACTAAAAAGTTAATACCTTGAATTTGAGAAATATAATTTCTTGTAGACACCAGGAAAAGAGTTTCTGAAGCTCATAAATGTAGAAAAACGCTCGGCGTCCGGGGCACTCTCATCATCTAATCTAACCAGTTGAGTGGCAAACGTAGCAATTTTTTTTTTAACTGTTCAGAAACACATAGACTGAAGCGCCTCATTCGACGTATAGGGCTGCAAGCTCTATCCACAGAAAAGAGTTGAAGGCGACTTCACGGCCATTTCCCAGCTGGCTCCACGGATTTCAGGACTTCTAAAAAGGTGTGACGCCATGTTAGGCATGTTTTTACGTTCCTCTTTTCGGCTTTCATGTTTAAGTCTGACTTTGGTAAACGTGTTTCGTCTTATCTAATGATATGTCTCACAAATGTCAATCGACGTTCCGTCGCCACTTTCCTTGGACGGCTTGTTGAGGGAAAAGATTATCTCGGTATGTTATTCCTAGTATTTTTCTCAGCCATCTACTCAGACTCTTTTCAGCCTGCCACGTCTCGAAGCGTGGGGGCCGCTGGGACAATGATTGTATTGAGTAGGTGGATTTTAATCTCCAGGCTAATTAATTTTGTCTATTCAGATAGGCCTTAATTTTTTAAAGACGGTTCCTGCTTTCCAATCCGACATGCAACACCATGATATGAATCTTCATCGCTTGAGATAACACCTTCTAAATAGGCTTGGTTAACTTTTCTATTTGTTCAAGATCTGTATAACCAATGCTAATGGGTGTACTGGGTAACCTGCACCCAATATGCATAACTTTGAGGGCGTCTTTATCCGTCATCTCGAGTATACATTAAATTGTATTTCAAAGTAATGCTATGTCGTCTGCAAAATCCAACTCGATTGAAATCCGAATGCAGCCCGTTTAATGTATTTTTATGACATCGTCGATGGCTACAAGAAAGTGAAATGGGGAATAAGATATAACCCTAATCTTATATACGTCTCGATGTTGAAGTAGGCCACCGTCTGTTGTGACACAACAGCTTGATTCACTTTAGACATGCCGCTGAATCTGGACAAATTGTTGCGAGTTTCCTTTTTTACCTTTACCTATCCCTTAGTCTGTTGGACCGTTGGGGCACCAGGCAAGATTTGTCGACCGTCTTTCTCCATTCCTCCCTTTTTTTTGCCTTGTTTAGAACCTCTCTCAGTGGCAGGCCTGTCCATTCTTTAATGTTGTCCTCCCATCGCTTTTTCTGTCTGCCTCTTCTTCTTTTCCTGGCACTGTTCCCTGAAGGAAGGTCTTTGCGAGCCCCGTAGATCTTGTAATGTGGCCAAAGGTTTTAAGCTTTCGTCTTTTCACAATAGTTAGCAGGTCGTCATGGGCTCCGATCGCTGCAGTAACCCTGTCTCTGATTTCTTGGTTTGTGATGCGGTCTTTGAATGTGATGCCTAGGATCCTTATAGCAGCATTAATGCCTTCCAACAAACTAAATAGCAAAGGATTACCCATGTGCCAGTTCATGTGCTACCGTTTGAGAAGTAGAGATAGAATAGCGATCCTCTTGGCGATCTTCTATCACAGAACAGCTCTTCCCGTTTGTTCGGCACATTGTTTCACCAAAAGCAATCCCTGAGAGAAATTAGGATTCCGTTATTAGAACATAGGTTAAGGATTTGTTCTGGATATTGTTTGGATATGTTCTTTCAGATTTGTAAGCAAGTCATAACTAAATGGATAAGTAAATTGTGATATCATGAGTGTTTTTTTTTTTACCTATTTGAAATAATAATATTAGTATAATATTACTGAATAATTATAACATATTAAATTAAATTAGATTCCATTTTGCCCTAACTGGCATGGGAGAATAAAGCTGACAGAAGAAGGCCTAACCCACAGGAGCCGAATACCCGATGATTATTTAATATGAATATAAATTTTTTAACGCTAGTTAGCAGGTCATCATGGGGTCCAATCGTTGCGGTAACCCTGTCTCTTATCTCTTGGTTTGTGATGCGGTCTTTGAATGTGATACCTTGGAGCCTTCTGTAGGATCTCAGTTCCATTGCTAGGATCCTCCTGGTCAACGTCCAAGACTCACAATACAAATGTGGCCATGACCAGGGAGCGCATCAGTCTGATTTGTTGTCGAGGGCTAATACTTTGTCTTTACATAATAACAATTTTATTGATAAAACGCTGTTAACAAACAAAATGTAGGCTCCATGCGCTGTAATAACATTACAAACACAAATACGACAGCTACAATGACAAACTTATCTAAAAAAGTTTTAAACAGATAGGTCTTAATGTTCTTCTTAAAAGTGGTGTAGCATGTTGTCTGTCTGAGATCAGTGGGGAGTGAGTTCCAAACCTTTGGTCCGTGCACTGAAAAAGCCCGCAGACCGTAGCTTTTGAGGGAGAAACGTGGCACCACTAAAAGCGTTGAGTCCATTGAGCGCAGGGCTCTCTGGGGGACACATGGAGTAATCAGTTCTCTAAGGTACAAGGGCATCTCGTTGTTATATATACACTGGTGGCAAAGTGTGGCGACCTTGTAATCGATTCTCGCTTTCATGGGAAGCCAATGAAGCGTGCGCAAGAGCGTAGTAGCAGAATCTTGTTTTGTTTTTTAAGTACTATTCGTGCGGCGTTGTTCTGTATACGTTGCAGCTTGGCTATTTTGTCATCAGGTATACCTGCTAGCACGGCGTTGCAGTCAAGGCGGGAGGGTATGAATGCCACAGCTAGCGTTTTTGTTGACTCCGTTGTTAAATATGGTCGGAACTGGCCTAATCTGCCCAGCTGCAGATAAAAACCTTTGCAAAGCTGACTTATGTGTGGTTCGAAAAATAGTGTTGAGTCGAAGAAAACTCCAAGATTTCGCACTACATGGACATAAGGAACCTGGCAGTTCGTGATAAAAAAGAGAATCTGTGCTCTCGACTTTTGAGACGTTGTTCCGAGTGCCAATCTTAAATATTTCTGTCTTGTCTTCGTTCATCTTGAGCTTATTTTCAACCATCCAATCGCTCACCTTTGCAACAGTACTACTGATTTTCTCTGTCAGATGCGACACCTCTGAGGGTACTGAGGTATCGTATAACCGTGAGTCATCGGTAAAGAAATGGTATAAGATGCCGGTTGGACGTTTGACACCGCTGAGTGGATATGTAATGTATACATAGTGAACAGTACTGGGCCTAGAACTGATCCTTGGGGTACTCCGTACTTCAAAAGTAAGCTTATTGATTCTGTCCCATTAACAAACACACTTTGGGTGCGTCCGGTCAGGTAAGATAAAAGCCACTTTAGGACGATTCCTGCTAAACCAAAAGTGGCAGAGAATCTGGCCATCATAATTTCATAGTCTAGCGTATCAAAGGCTTCGGACAAGTCCAGCATGGACAGAATTGATATGTGGCCTTTGTCGGAATTGTGAAGTAAGTCGTTTAGTACCCTGACCATTGCTGTCTCTGCGCTATGGCACGTCCTAAATGCAGATTGAAATTCTTCCAAGAGACAGTACTGTTCAAGATGAGAAAGAATTTGCGCTAACACGATGTGCTCCAGAAGCTTTGACAGGAAGATTTGATACCGGGCGATAGTTTTTTAGACATTCCGGGTCAAGACTGGAATTCTTTAAAAAGGGCCTCTGTACAGTGCATGTTATTATATGTTCTGAAAGTGCTTCTGTGGAGCGCAATTCGGGCCAGTAGTTCACATTTCATTTAGGGCCACCAAATGCAGTTCCCCTAGGGCCACGATTTATCTAAGTCCGGCCCTGGAGGCAAGAAAAGTGATAACTCAAGATGTCTGACCAGCTTTAAAAAGTGAACACTACAGAGGACACGTAAATGAACAACATAAAATAGACGTTCATGAACATCTTGCACACAAGCTCAAAGTAGAAATCTTGAGCTGAATTGTGAATAGAAGAACTTGAATGTGTAAAGCTTAGACTTAGAAGAAAGACTCATTCCAATGATAAGGATGACAGGAAATTGATGAAATGAGAAATCATAGACCATCAAACGGCTTCATTAGTGAAGACTTCATTTAAAAACAACTTAAATTTTACTTGTTCGATTTGTTATTTCACTGCGAATCTTGAATCACGGTCTAATGAAGTCATCAGTCAAAACAAAGAGACCCACATTGAGAACTTTTAGCAAGAAAAAGGAAATACGTTTAAAATATGACCACAGCGTTACGACCTAGTTTCCCACTACATGGCTGCCTGCTCGTGCGGTATGCTCGCCGGACTGTCGTTCCGTTGTCTCGATGGTCCAGTGTTCCTACCCTGCCCGCTGCCATCCCCCGTCCTCCTGCGGGAGGTTTGGACTAGGAAGTAAATTATCTTCAACTCTGAAGAAACATCCAAAACACGTGAAACAGTTTACATTTTTTAAAAAAAGTGTTAAGCGTATAATACATACACTCACATCGTATCTGGTTCGTAAAAAAAAATTAAATTAAAAAAAAAAACATATTAAGCTGTGGTAACAAATTAATTGTCAAACAAGATTCTGGAAGGAAGTATGATCATGAGCTGGTGTAGGCCTATCACTTTGAAGTACTGTCAAAAGACATTAACCCGAAAAGAGAGCACTTACCTAAGGTATCTTGTTTATTATTGTTACCATCCGCTGTAAAGAGGTTATAACTGTAATGAAAAGAATGTATGCTATATTGTTCGTTATTAATGTTAAATGTACTGAACTGAATTTAAATGACTCTATTTTTACAAAGCTTAAAATCAACTCATTCTGTCTGCCTTGTAAAAAGTTTGTACATTCTATTTCTGGTACGCCCAATCTCGGACCAAGTTGGACACTAAGTTCCTAACCCGATATACAGTGCTTTTTTGTTAAACTAAAATAGGTGCCGGTACTCAATCTTCTTATCTTATATAATACAGACGTTACTTCAAAAAAAGAAGATGATTACGTCCTACGCGTCATGCATTTAGTCATGCATATTAACCAATGACTTAAATTCTGCCAAGTCACTGGTTTTCCTGGCTAGCTCAATCAACCCATTCCATGCTCTAATAGCACTAGGGAAGAAGGAGTATTTGTACAAATTTGTCCTAGCATATGGGAAGAGGAATGTGCCTTTATTTTTGTGTCTTTCAGAGTATTTTATTAAATTTTGTTTTTGTATTTGAAGATTATGGTTCAGTGTTTTATGTATGGTTGCTACTTTACTTTTGAGCCTTCTGTCCTGAAGACTTTCTAAATTTTGTGATTTTACTAAAGGTGTTACTCTAGTCAAATGTGAATATTCGTTTGTTATGAATCTCACTGCTCTATTTTGTGTCTGTTCCAGTTCTTAATATTTTCTTGAGGAGTCCCAAACGGAGGATGCATATTCTATTATTGGTCTAACCAAGGTTAAATAACATTTTAGTTTTATGTTCTTATTTGATTTATAGAAATTTCTTTTAATAAATCCTAATGCTTTGTTTGATTTTTTAAAATAGTTTCATCAATATGTGGATGATCGATTGCCTAACTTTAAACTACAAATAAATTAATAATAAACATTAAAATACAAGAAAAGTAATAATTTTAACCCCTAATTGAAAAAGGTGCCGGCACTCCGTACTGGTGCTAGGAATGTGTTTATGAGGGCGAATTATAGTGGTATGAATAGTGCACGCGTGGGCGTAGCCAGGAGGGGTTGAGGTTCAAACCCCCCCCTTCCCATAATGAAATCCCCTCCCGCAGGGGGGAAGATCGGAATTTAGCGACTGATTTTTAGCTGTGATTCTATTTATTTTAGATGAGATTTTAATACTAAACAATTACTTATCCCAGCGCTGCCAAGGAAGTAAAAGAGGTAAAAACATTATTAGAAGGGGAGTGCTCAAGTTCTTGAGTTGTTTGTTTTGTGTTGAGCAGTGTTTGCTGAGAGGCTGATAAAAATAGATGCAACATTGATGTCTTAAAGTGGCATTTTCTATGGCTTTTATGAAAATGATCCACGAACTTGAATTCAAAGTGCTGAAACAATAAATACGATGACAAAGACTGAAATGCTTTAAAATAAACAAGGAAACTCTTTTAAAAAATGTCTCCAGCTAGCTCTGATGGAAGATTAAGAGGACCCGGACACCTGCCTGTTCGTAGATCAACCAAGCACCATTTTGATCAAGGTCATTGAACAGATCTAACAAACAGATCTATCGAACAGAGCTATCGAACAGAGCTAACGAACAGAACTAACGAACAGAGCTAACGAACAGATCTGTATCATAGTTAAAATTTAACTTGAGATATGGATAAATGTACCATGCTTAGCAAGACAGATGAATCTATAGGTACCATGCTTAACAAGACAGATGAATCTATAGGTACCATAATTAACAAGACGGATGAATCTATAGGTACCATGCTTAACAAGACGTGAATCTATAGGTACCATGCTTAACAAGACGGGTGAATCTATAGGTACCATGCTTAACAAGACAGATGAATCTATAGGTACCATGCTTAACAAGACAGGTGAATCTATAGGTACCATACTTAACAAGACGGATGAATCTATAGGTACCATGCTTAACAAGACGGATGAATCTATAGGTACCATACTTAACAAGACAGATGAATCTATAGGTACCATGCTTAACAAGACGTGAATCTATAGGTACCATACTTAACAAGACGGATGAATCTATAGGTACCATACTTAACAAGACGGATGAATCTATAGGTACCATGCTTAACAAGACGTGAATCTATAGGTACCATGCTTAACAAGACGGATGAATCTATAGGTACCATCTTAACAAGACGGATGAATCTATAGGTACCATACTTAACAAGACAGATGAATCTATAGGTACCATGCTTAACAAGACGGATGACTCTATAGGTACCATGCTTAACAAGACGGATGAATCTATAGGTACCATACTTAACAAGACAGATGAATCTATAGGTACCATGCTTAACAAGACGTGAATCTATAGGTACCATACTTAACAAGACGGATGAATCTATAGGTACCATACTTAACAAGACGGATGAATCTATAGGTACCATGCTTAACAAGACGTGAATCTATAGGTACCATGCTTAACAAGACGGATGAATCTATAGGTACCATGCTTAACAAGACGGATGAATCTATAGGTACCATGCTTAACAAGACGGATGAATCTATAGGTACCATGCTTAACAAGACGGATGAATCTATAGGTACCATGCTTAACAAGACGGATGAATCTATAGGTACCATGCTTAACAAGATGGATGAATCTATAGGTACCATGCTTAACAAGACAGATGAATCTATAGGTACCATGCTTAACAAGACAGATGGATCTATAGGTACCATGCTTAACAAGACAGATGAATCTATAGGTACCATGCTTAACAAGACGGATGAATCTATAGGTACCATGCTTAACAAGACAGGTGAATCTATAGGTACCATGCTTAACAAGACGGATGAATCTATAGGTACCATGCTTAACAAGACAGATGAATCTATAGGTACCATGCTTAACAAGACGGATGAATCTATAGGTACCATGCTTAACAAGACGGATGAATCTATAGGTACCATGCTTAACAAGACAGGTGAATCTATAGGTACCATGCTTAACAAGACGGATGAATCTATAGGTACCATGCTTAACAAGACAGGTGAATCTATAGGTACCATGCTTAACAAGACGGATGAATCTATAGGTACCATGCTTAACAAGACAGATGAATCTATAGGTACCATGCTTAACATGACGGATGAATCTATAGGTACCATGCTTAACAAGACGGATGAATCTATAGGTACCATGCTTAACAAGACGGATGAATCTATAGGTACCATGCTTAACAAGACGGATGAATCTATAGGTACCATGCTTAACAAGACGGATGAATCTATAGGTACCATGCTTAACAAGACGGATGAATCTATAGGTACCATGCTTAACAAGACGTGAATCTATAGGTACCATGCTTCACAAGACGGATGAATCTATAGGTACCATGCTTAACAAGACGGATGAATCTATAGGTACCATGCTTAACAAGACGGATGAATCTATAGGTACCATGCTTAATAAGACGGATGAATCTATAGGTACCATGCTTAACAAGACGGATGAATCTATAGGTACCATGCTTAACAAGAGGGATGAATCTATAGGTACCATGCTTAACAAGACGGATGAATCTATAGGTACCATACTTAACAAGACGGATGAATCTATAGGTACCATGCTTAACAAGACGGATGAATCTATAGGTACCATGCTTAACAAGACGGATGAATCTATAGGTACCATGCTTAACAAGACGGATGAATCTATAGGTACCATACTTAACAAGACGGATGAATCTATAGCTACCATGCTTAACAAGACGGATGAATCTATAGGTACCATGCTTAACAAGACGGATGAATCTATAGGTACCATGCTTAACAAGACAGATGAACTAATAGGAACTATGCTTAACAAGACAGATGAACTAATAGGAACTATGCTTAACAAGACAGATGAACTAATAGGAACTATGCTTAACAAGACAGATGAACTAATAGGAACTATGCTTAACAAGACAGATGAACCGATAGGTACCATGCTTAACAAGACAGATGAACTAATGGGTACCATGCTTAACAAGACATATGAACTAATGGGTAACATGCTTAACAAGACAGATGAACTAATGGGTACCATGCTTAACAAGACAGATGAACTAATGGGTACCATGCTTAACAAGACAGATGAACTAATGGGTACCATGCTTAACAAGACAGATAAACCGATAGGTACCATGCTTAACAAGACAGATGAACCGATAGGTACCATGCTTAACAAGACAGATGAACCGATAGGTACCATGCTTAACAAGACAGATAAACCGATAGGTACCATGCTTAACAAGACAGATGAACCGATAGGTACCATGCTTAACAAGACAGATGAACTAATGGGTACCATGCTTAACAAGACAGATAAACCGATAGGTACCATGCTTAACAAGACAGATGAACCGATAGGTACCATGCTTAACAAGACAGATAAACCGATAGGTACCATGCTTAACAAGACAGATGAACCGATAGGTACCATGCTTAACAAGACAGATAAACCGATAGGTACCATGCTTAACAAGACAGATGAACTAATGGGTACCATGCTTAACAAGACAGATGAACCGATAGGTACCATGCTTAACAAGACAGATGAACTAATGGGTACCATGCTTAACAAGACAGATGAACCGATAGGTACCATGCTTAACAAGACAGATGAACTAATGGGTACCATGCTTAACAAGACAGATAAACCGATAGGTACCATGCTTAACAAGACAGATTAACCGATAGGTACCATGCTTAACAAGACAGATGAACCGATAGGTACATTGCTTAACAAGACAGATGAACTAATGGGTACCATGCTTAACAAGACAGATGAACCGATAGGTACCATGCATAACAAGACAGATGAACTAATGGGTACCATGCTTAACAAGACAGATGAACCGATAGGTACCATGCTTAACAAGACAGATGAACTAATGGGTACCATGCTTAACAAGACAGATAAACCGATAGGTACCATGCTTAACAAGACAGATAAACCGATAGGTAACATGATGGCTACCATGTCGAAAAGAGATACGATCCTTTACTTAACCGAGACGCTGGTGATATTAGCGCTGTCTGTGATAGCAATTCCTACGAATGTAGCTCCCACGACAGGAAGCCTACGAATGATGTGAACTTTCACAGTCCTGACGATGTCAACTTGAATTCTGCACTCAAGCGTTTAACAAAAGCTGAGGCTCACGGAGAGAATCGAGTACTAGGAAACTCACCAACAAGGTCTGGATTCGACGTTTGTTCAGATACCAAGATCAGCGAGATACTGATCAGAAAAACCAAATGAAATATATAATTTATGACATTTTTTTTTCAACTAATAGCTAAATTGTATGGATAAATGTTACTCAGCATATACAAAAAAAATATTTTTTTCCGTTAAATATAATTTCCCTTACATTCTTGTATTCATCATCATAGAAATTACTTAATGTCTCTCGAGAATAGGTGTCAGCAGTGAGATAAACCACAGTCGTTCTACGAGATAAACCACAGTCGTTCTACGAGATAAACCACAGTCGTTCAACAAGATGAGCTACAGTCGTTCTACGAGATAAACCACAGTAAACCACAGTCGTTCTACGAGATAAACCACAGTCGTTCTACGAGATAAACCACAGTCGTTCTACGAGATAAACCACAGTCGTTCTAAGAGATAAACCACAGTAAACCACAGTCGTTCTACGAGATAAACCACAGTCGTTCTAAGAGATAAACCACAGTCGTTCTAAGAGATAAACCACAGTCGTTCTACGAGATAAACCACAGTCGTTCTACGAGATAAACCACAGTCGTTCTAAGAGATAAACCACAGTCGTTCTACGAGATAAACCACAGTCGTTCTAAGAGATAAACCACAGTCGTTCTACGAGATAAACCACAGTCGTTCTACGAGATAAACCACAGTCGTTCTACGAGATAAACTACAGTCGTTCTAAGAGATAAACCACAGTCGTTCTACGAGATAAACCACAGTCGTTCTAAGAGATAAACCACAGTCGTTCTACGAGATAAACCACAGTCGTTCTAAGAGATAAACCACAGTAAACCACAGTCGTTCTACGAGATAAACCACAGTCGTTCTAAGAGATAAACCACAGTAAACCACAGTCGTTCTACGAGATAAACCACAGTCGTTCTACGAGATAAACCACAGTCGTTCTAAGACTTAAGAAAGGCAAGGATGTATTAATTTTCTTATAAATTAAAGACGCTACTTCAATAGAGAAGATGATAAGATTTTAAGCGTATTCATGTATCAATCTAGTCACACATGTTTATAAGTCACTTAAAATATGCCAAGTCGTTGGTTTTCGTGGCTGATTAAGGCAGCCCATACTATCCTCTAATAGCACTAGGGAAGAGGGAGCACTTGTACAATTGCATATGGAATAAAAAATGTGTCTTTAATTGATGAATTGTTTTCAAAAGAGTATATTTATGCGAAAAAAAACAACTTGCATCATTAACTTAAAAAAAAAGGTATTACAGTCTAGCACAGGACGAGCGGTCAGCCGTGACCAGTGACAATACTCGCCAGTTCGGCAAGGACCAGTGTTGTAAATATAACGCACGCAGGTCACGGCGGAAGTGATCAACTGGAGTGGTCAAGAAGGTTCGAGACACTATATAAGAGCGATTGTGAGGCCTGAGTTGTGAGGTTCTTAAGTTCGTTGTGTCGTGTGGTGCATTCTGCAGAGAGCCAGGATAGTGGACATTCGTAGCAGTATTTTTTCAAAAGATTTTTTAAAAGCCGTTGCACCAGAACTTTGCAATATTTAGAATATCATATCAGATTTTTAAAATATCTTTCTAGTTTTTTTTCTTTTTTTTTTTTAGGTGGGGGGGGGCGGGGCTACTAAGGGAAAATTCTTACCCAGTTAATAACATCACGTGATCATAAATGCCAACGATGCTACTCCCAGAGCCTATGTTAAATGCGTGTAGATTATGTAGCGCCGTGTCCGCATTCATCTCATCGTAACTAGCGCCCCTGTCTATAAAACTTGAAGAAGCGACCGTCTGGGGAAAAAATCGGTTACTCTTTATTGTTAGGTATTTACTCGAAAAGGAAAAAAAAAATTCCAACAATTTGTAAGGTTCTTTAATGAAGAACAGCACATATTAAAAAAACGAAGGCAATAAAAAACTAGACATTCTGGACCTAGATAAAATAAATAAGTAAATAACTTTTGAGCTAACAAATGTAAATTCCTCTCTATCGGGAAGAAATAAAGAAAATAATAGAGTAGAACAACAGCGAAATAGATCAGCACTCACTACAATTTGGGATATGGTATAATTATCTTCAGAACATATGAAGGAACATACGAAACATGTAAAACAAAACATTACCAAATTTTTTTGTGTGGCACTATATTTAGATTTCGGTTTATAGGTCAGTAATTAGTAAAGTCATTGGTCAGCAATGGATAAAGTCATTGTTCAGTAATTGGTCAATACTTAGTTAAGTCATTGGTCAGTAATTAGTAAAGTCTTTGGTCGGTAAATAGTAGTCATTGGTTAGTTATTAGCAAAGTCAATGATGCTTATTCTTAGATCACTTTGCTCGGATAGTTTTTGTTAGTCAATTAAAAAAAAAACTACTTCTCTGATTTCAACAAGTGAATTGTGTTTGATGGAAATATTTGTCATTGCTGAAACGTTTATTTTATTGAATGGGGTTTAAAAATATTAACTCTAAACAAATTCAATATTGTTTTTCTTATAAGCACCTCCAATCATCTACATGTTATGTTAACTTAAGAAGCAAGAAGGTCTAATTTACTATGCATACATCGTAACTCTCAAATTAAATTCATGAAACTTTAAAACTTTCAGGCCTAAAAAAATTGACACAGGCCTTAGAATAGGGGTTCTCAGCCTGTGGGTCGCGACCCTCTTGGGGGGTCGATTAACGACTTGCCAGGGGTCGCCTAAGACCATCGAAAATATGGATTGTTATTGTCTATTCTTCTATTGCTGTGTGTAGGTGTGTGTGTGGGGGGGGGGTCGTGGCAGAGTGGGGGATTGTAAAAAGGGGTCACCGAGCTTAAAAGGTTGAGAACCGCTGCCTTAGAAAGTTTTTAAAAAATTGATATATATTTATAAACAACAACTCCGCAATCTGTGTCATTTTACGTCTCGAGAGATGATCTTTTCCCTTTGCAACTTCTTGTGTGACTAAAGAGGCCAATCCTTGATACACAGCTACGATCGCAGGTTGGGCATATATAATCACCAGGCGCCGTTGCATTTTCACCCTTCTTTCTGCTTCTGTTGTGTATGACATCTGCAATACGGGACCATTCCTTTATGCTCTCTCTCCATGTGGATCTGTCCAGTGCCACCTCTTCCCAGTTGCCAGTGTCGATTTTGAAGAGCTTCAACTCCGCAATATGCAATGAGAAATCTCTCGCATTCTCTTAGACACGCCCACATGATTCTTGTGATGAAACTCATTTTGCCGAATCCCTTCCTCTAGCGATCGTTTCCACCCGAGTGCCACGTTGAGGCAGAGTACCCGCCTACACGGGCATCATAGACAAGCGCAACCGAATCAGAAACCGTATTAGTAAGGAACCATGCTACGATAACTCGCTTAGAGCACGTGAAAGGAAGCGGTCAGTAAGTTCTAAGGTCGCCTTGTCCCCGTACGAGGACAGACCAAAAGCCGCACACGAACCAGTTCTCTTTTAAATCCTTGTCCCGATCGCCCTTTATGCAGAACACGACATTCCTACAGAATGTGGTGTCTTGTTTCCACGTCCACGATGCAGTGGCGACACCGTGTGTCGTAGTTTTCTCGGAACCGTCCAGCGCCACCACTCGTACGTATTGAGTCTTCACCTTGTCCAAGGGGATATAAGGAAAAGAAAAAAAAAATAGGTCAACTTGTTATGTTCTCTTCTTCTTCGTTCTCATTGTTATTTGGAGATGATTAGACCAATACATGAGATGAACTGCGCAGTGGTTTCCAAATCAGGGAGCTCTCCATATAGTTTTCTTTCTATTGGAGTGTTTTGAGGCCAGTGTCTTATACGAGCCTCTTGGTAAAGAGAGCAGTTTTGGAGGACGTGGTCAGCATTTTCTGGTAATACTCCATATGGGCAGATTTCACTGGTTATGTGGTCAAGTGATTTAGATCTAGTTGATGATAGCGAGGGGCAGGATTCGGGTGGGGGGGGTAGTGTTATGGTCAATGCTGTAAAAATGGAAATAATTTAAGAAGAAATTAATAAAAAATGAACAAATGCTGTGTTTGACATTGAGCGACTCTCAAAGTGATCTAGACATCGCTAACTTTTTTTTCGTCCTCTACGGAGGAGCCGGGGCGCCGTGGCTGACTTTAGTTAGAGAAAGTAAATACGGTTGAACGTTGTACTGGCTATATGATTTCCTGCTCATAAACCGTTGGCCAAAGAAACATCATCTGCTTTATAGATAGATCGCAAGGTCTGAAAGGGGAACTTAATTATGGAGGACCCTCGGTAAAAGTTTGAGAAACACTGCTAAAAAAAATGTAATCTATACGCTATATAAATCTGGCTATATTAATATTTATTCGTGGTCAAATTTTCCTCTTATTTTATGTTTTAAATATAAATCTAGTACTATTAATTATTTTCACTACCTGAAGAACGTATACTTTACTCAGAAGAATGTGAATCGTGTACTCAGGATGTTTGATGCCTTCATACAGCATATCGGCCTGAAAAAAGAAACATCTTCACAATAAGTCAGTAACAAGATTATATGTGGATCGACCTTTAGGATTTTCGAACAAAGTATTTATTAAGCTTAAAGCTAATTTCATTAGGGAAAATTACCAACAAAAATTTTTTTAGCTGATTAAGACCACGGAGTGGGTTATAAGTATTTGTATAGTTTCTGTATAGTACTCGTAGCATTGCTCTCTGGCTCAATCTCTTTGGAGGTGATCTGGGCATGAGAGAATCTTTCTGTGCAGCCTTTATGCGCTCAGCAAACACACACATCTTTCAACTTTTAATGTCAGTGAAGTCATAAATACTAGAAAGTATCGATGTAGTTGATGTTATAGATGTCTTTGCTGCACAGAATGCACGACGTGAAGCGATATCAATTTAGATTTGTCACTTGTGCATTATTTAACTAATAAACAACGGTATTGTTCATTAAAAGAGTCTTGATGATTACTTTTTGTTAAGTTTACTGATATACTGAACCAATTTGTTTTGGGCTTATATATTTTTGCGTACATTATCTCATGTCATATGTTGAATGTCAAAATGCAAGGGGCCCCCAAAGAGGTCAATCCCCCCGGGCCCCCAAATCCCTAGTTACGCCCCTGTTTCAACGAAATAAGAAACGAAATCACATTTTATTTGAGATTTTCACAATGCACTCGAGTTGCTAAACAAGGTCAAGGACACTCTCAAAGCTGCTAAACTAGGTCAGGGACGCCCAAATTGAACTTCCAAATTGCCAACTCAATTGAAAGTTACAAACAGAAAGGCTTAAAACTTTGATTGTGCATTGCTAAAATGGGTACAATGGCTAACATGTGACGTTTCAAAAACTATCTTTATTTTGCAAACCGGTTACGCCAAAAAGCTTTCTATTAATAGGTATTCCGCCATGTCTACAAATCTCAAGTATTCCAAATTAATTTTTACTGACTAGTTTTAACAAAATTAAAATGTTTCTGTAAACTTTTTTTTTAATTTATCGTTATTTGGTTTCATTGGTTTCAATTAATATTGAAGGCGTTTCAATCATGCCAGGATGGATAGTTACTGCTTGACGAACATTTAAACAGCTAATTTCAAACAACTTTGAAACAAATTTTTCTGCAGCTAAATTTCCTACAAAATGAAAAGTCTCCTAAAAATTGTTAGAATTCTCTTAAAATTGTGTTTACTCTCCTAAAATTAATTAATAAGATATTGATATAATTCACTGCCACCACATTCCTGTGGTATTTTGGTAATAACCCTTTCCCCTTTTCAATGTCTTGTGTAAATAAAGAGTCCCTTTCTCGATACACAGCTTTGGTCATAGGTTGAGCATTTGTAATCAGAAGAGTCTGTATCACTTTCACCCTTACTTCTTTTTGTTTCCCAACTGTTGGTGTCAGTTTCGAAGAGCTTCTTGTTTGCGTTTCCATACCTTAAAAGTTGTGCGACCATTGTCTCTCCTGCTTTCTGCTAGAGGACCACACAGTCTTGCTTTGTGAAGAAACGAAATCCGTGAAATGAACAAACCTATATTCCAACTTCTAAGCTTCACGTTGTTTTTAAATAAATATTTTTGACCATTTATTTTGTGCCTTACAAAAAGTATGTAAAGATTTGGTTGTTATTCAAAGTACTATCTGGCTACAGATTTTCTACTACTTTCGACTGCGACTTTCTCGTCTCGACTAAAGAGATATCTGAACACAATTCATTTCTTTTCATTATGAATGTCATACATTTAGACCACTCATGTGTCTCATTCCTACTATCTGTCGATTCATTCTGCACTAACATTTATACATCGAATTAGATTTTATATTTACATACATGCGCGCAATCGAATTTAGATAATTTGAGAACCACTGCTAAGAGAAACTCACCCCACTAAATACTAAAGCATAGTACTCTAGAATATTCTGCATTGCCGTGAAGTTATTGTAGTTCGCTTGTGCTAAGAACTTGGAGTAGCGTTTGTAGTCAATCACCGCCACCACATCCACATAGTAGTCCTGCACTGTGTTCCGGCGACGTCTGCTTTGTGGGTAGTAGTCCTGCACTGCGTTCCGGCGACGTCTGCTTTGTGGGTAGTAGTCCTGCACTGCGTTCCGGCGACGTCTGCTTTGTGGGTAGTAGTCCTGCACTGCGTTCCGGCGACGTCTGCTTTGTGGGACTGACCTCAGTTTTGACTGGTTAGATTTACGATCTGAGCTATTCATATGCATGTCTCTAATGTTGATGGCATTCATTCTCACAGTTTTTTCTTCTGGCGCTGTAATATTCATTATATAATAAAAATACTTTAAAAAAAAAACTTATAGTAAGCTTACTTGTATCAATTACTTTTTTTGTAAAAATGTTTTACATGTTTCGGATGTTCCTTCAGAGTTGAAGATAGTTTACTTCCTAGTCCAAACCTCCCGCAGGACGACGGGGGATGGGAGCGGGCAGGATTTGAACCCTCGACCATCGATAAATCCGAACGACAGACCAACGCGCAAACCTCACGACCAGGCAGCTTTAGATCAGTTATGTAATTGAATTTGTAATAGATTTAGAGTAAAGAAAATAAATCTGTGCAATTATAAATATTTTCACAAATTGTTTTTCTTTAAGATTAAGACTAAGACTGCTTTATTGATCCTTACGGAAATTTGTTGTGATTACAAGGACTCTTTTCTCATATAAAGACAACACAACAGAAAACATAAAGAGTTCATTCAGCGACTACACACAGGTATCTTGGTGCATTTCATGTTCCCTGATCAATGAGTGGCGGTGATAGAGTCTGACCGAGTGAGGTACGAACGAGTTTTTGTACCGCTCCGTTCTTGTTTTGATTGACAGCAGTCGCCCACTTCGCGACGACCTGACGTAGTTCTGATGGGGCGGGTGGCCGTTGTCTTCCAAGATTTTTTCGATTTTTTTTTAGGCACTTTTGTTCAAAAAGTTCCTTTAAATGTGGTAATGTTGTGAGTGTAATTTTTGATGCTTTTTAAATGTTTTCTAGACGTCACAACAGTTTAAATGAGTCGTTGCCTTGCCAACAAGTTATTCCGTATGTTAGCAGATTTTGTATAGTCGCGCCGTAAAAAGTCTCAAGGATCTTCTTGTTTAGTTTAAAGCTATTGAGTTTGTATAGAAAAAAGAGTCGCTGGGCTGTTTTCTTTGTCAGAGTTCCAAGGTGGTCTTCCCATGAAAGCTTGTTGTTGATGATGATAACGCCTAGATATTTATATGCCTTTACTTGTTCTATAGATTTAGTGTTTGCAGTTCACGTATAGTTTGTTTTTTCTTTCTAAATTCTATTATAAGTTCTTTATTTTTTGTGACATTCAGTTCTAGAAAGTTGTCGATGCACCAGTTTGTAAACTCTTCTATCGAGCTTCGATACTGAGTTTCGTCTCCTGAAATAAGACCGACTATGGCAGTATCATCAGCGAATGAATTGAGTTTAACTGAGTCATAGATGCTTCTTATGTCATTAGTGTAAAGAGTGTACAGTACAGGAGAAAGTACACAACCTTGTGGAGCACCCGTACATAGTACTCGAGTTGACGATTTGGTGTTGTTGACTTTAACATACTGGGGGCGTTGGGTTAAAAAGTTTAGAACCCATGCTTGTAAGTAAGGGCTTACATTTAAGTTACTCAGTTTGTTTATCATTAGATGTGGCTGTATGGTATTGAAACGAAGAGGACTCGTGCATATGTTTTGGGTATATCGAGATGCTTATAAAGCTGGTCCATAAGCAATAGAATGGCATCCTCAGTTCCTCTAGCTGCTTTGTAAGCAAATTGGTGAGGGTCTAGGCTGTTATTGACTTTTGCTACAAGTTGTTTAAATATATATTTTTCAAAACATTTCATTACAATAGGTGTTAGTGCTACTGGGCGGAAATCATTTAGCTATCTATTTTTGGTTTCTTTGGCACTGGTATGATTTCTGAAGTTTTCCAGATGTGTGGAATTAGTTAGGTTTGCAATGAGTGGATAAAGATGTGACAGAAGATAAAAGAGATTTGCTCCGCACATAGCTTGATCAGCTTGCCAATAATTTCAAGATTTTAGCTTTCTTTCTACATTATAATCCAATCAATTGACTGGACCAGTGGTACAGTGATAGAAGGAGAAAGAAGGATTTATCTGGGTGATTGCTTTTTAATGCATTTTTAAAAAGGTGGGGGACGATCTGAATTCGAGCATGAGAGCTAAAGCCTCCTTTAGTTAATACACTGATCACTATTGTTAGCTTCAAACTTAAAAGCGGCGACCTACAAATTGTAAAGGGGGCTAATTTAACTTATACCACAAATTACCCAAGTACGATTTCTTTCCTTTGTTCGAAAAAAAAAATAACAATAGTTCATTAACAAATTTAAAAAAAAATGGATTCTTGTTTTGCAAGGTAAGGAAATATTTATGCAAAATTTCAGCTTGATCCTAGGTTGGGTTTGGGTGAAATAACGTGTACATACTTTCGATCTGACAAGGGGAGTTTTGTAAAAAGGAACTGAGATTTTGGACTATTAATTATATTTATTTACCTAATGTTAGATTTTCAAAAGCTGTTACAGATTTAGCAAAGTGAAAGACGGTGAGAAGGGCAAAACAAAATAAAAGCGGCTTTTCTTAAAGTGAGCGGCCGCTAACATATAACAACAAAAAAAAAGACTATTTTAGATTATTGGGGATAAATTTAAGCTAGAATGTACATAGAAGGCACAAGATTGCAAGAACCACTGTGCATTAAATGTTCATTCTGAACAAGAAATTCTTTTAAAATCAATTCCTATTTTATGAAGCCGATGATCTTTTCTAAGAGGGATTACTTCACCCTTAATAAATGATAGGGAAGCAGGAAAATTCCATTCCCCCCCCCCTCCCTTCTCGCCCACAGATTTTTCCCGTCTTGATGTCATGATAACCTTGAACTTGAATTCTGTTCACTGTCAAAGATCTAATTTTTTGAAGGAAAGTCAAAAACTTATACAACAGATATACAAAACAAAACGAAGATTTATCGTCTTTAAAAATAGGTAAATAAATTGCTGACCAAGTACATTGAAAGTAAATAAAGTTATAGTTTATTAGACGCTATTTAAAAAAAAATAGATTTTTGTTACTAAATATATATTTTTCAACTCACACAAAACTTAATAACATGTAAAGTCACGTGACTTACGAGCTATTCTTACGAGGTCAAACATATGAAACGTTGTGGTTTTCAGTATTTCTAAATTATAAACATATTGGTCGAATGTTGTATTGAAAAGTGGTCTAGGAGATGCAGTCCATCTAGAATTCGACATCGGTTTGGGGGACATATTTCTCCAAGGCTTTTTTAAGGTCTTTTTCTCTGAGTCGAAGAGACATTTGGAGGTGTTCAAAAGAAATTCCCCTTTCTGAAACGATACTAGTTGGCATGTCTTTATAGCGTAACAAATAAGTATCAATTACAAATTTATAATTAGTTCAATGTTTTATTGAAAATGCTCCTGTATTACTAGGCATTCAAGATTAGTGTTTAGTTGGCCTGCTTCAGTCGTAGAACGACTATGGCTCATCTCGAAGAACATTTTTTCATATGACTGTGGAGATGTGGCTAATTCTTGTTCGCTGTCCGTATCTTTCTTGGTCAATATCCACTGCTTTGAGGTTCCGTTTGATAGCATGGACATAACGGAAGCGGGGCGGGCGGGCGGGGAGGGGCTGGTCGACCTGTTTTTCTTGATCCTGTCACGAGTCATAAAGGAGGACTTTCGGGATACGATAGTCCCCGTCCGGAGGACATGACGTAGTCCGCGCAAGGGGGCGTTATCTGTTAAATGTTCATATTCGGAGCTATCTGGTTTGACGATGGTGTGCCCCACAAGGTCAGCCTGACACAAGATTGAGGACGCAATGAACCCTAGTCGTTCTAAGACTTAAGCAGGCCAGCACACAACTTAACCCTAGTCGTTCTAAGACTCAAGCAGGCCAGCACACAACTTAACCCTAGTCGTTCTAAGACTCAAGCAGGCCAGCACACAACTTAACCCTAGTCGTTCTAAGACTCAAGCAGGCCAGCACACAACTTAACCCTAGTCGTTCTAAGACTCAAGCAGGCCAGCACACAACTTAACCCTAGTCGTTCTAAGACTCAAGCAGGCCAGCAAACAAATAAACCAATATTCTATGTAATGATCTTAAAATCAAACAAGCTAAAAACAAAAAAAAAAATTTTTTTACATACAGAAAGATTATATTAAGTGTATCGATCAATTTGAATCAGTCATGTAATTAAATTCATAATAGGTCTAGACTAACAAGAATAAATCTGAGCGATTAGAAATATTTTTTACCAATTGTTTTTGTCTAGCGCATTTTCATGGTTTTAGCGTTCTCAATACACTTTGATTCTATCTCTTGTCTGGACCACTTGAAAAGGGATAGGGGGAGAATGAACGTGCTTTTTGGGTGATCGCTTTTTAAATGTATTAAAAGGGAACGACCTTAATTTGAACTTGTTGGCTAAAGCCTTCTCAGGCTTCACAAGCAAAGGCGGTAAACACTCTGCTAGTGAAGATTCTATGACATGGAAGATTGTATAGTTATCTTTTGTTTCTATTTCATGTTTGTGTTCACTAAGTCTCGTATAAAGGGGACTATACCACCCTACCACCACTTTAGATAAGTACCATTTCTTGCCATTGTTTGAGATACCAAACAAAATAAATTATTACCAATTGCTAATTAGCTATTTTTTTTAAATATATTTTGCTTTGTCATTTAAAAGAAATATTTGTCCAAAAGTTCAGCTTGATCCGAGATTTGGTGTCGGAATAATAACGTGTACAAACTTTTGGCCAGACAGACAGACAGACAGTTGGAGTGAGTTCATGTAAGCTTTGTTATAAATATAAAACCGGATTTATTTTTCACTTAATTGTACTACTATAACATAGTACGAGATACACATTTAGCCGCTAAGAGAAGCTGATTATGCAGGAAGTGATTATGCATAGAGACTGGGGCATCGTCCCAGCCAGAGGAGCCACTGTCCATGAAGTTTAAACTATTTTGATTCCTCCCAGAAAACGTCAATTGTGGAAAACTGACCAAATTAAATTTAGATTTCTTGTACGCCGATTTCTCTGAAGACCTTTGGATGCGAAAAACAGCCTTGTTTGTAATATCTTGGTAGAAACCTAGATCCTGCAATGATGAGAGTGTTTATCATATATTTTAATGTAGACAAAATACTAAACACCGTCTTATAATTCATAAAAGTACATTAAGTCATCTCTCATTAATGTATCTGTCCTGTACGTAGGATGGTTTAAATTTAAAAAAAAAAAGATTAATAAAATTTGAAATCCCAGAGATAGAGCAGATGCAAAATGTAACTGTTGCTGTGGTCGACAGTGAATGAGAGCGTTGTATGGCCAGCCGAACGACCAAATGTTTTACTCTCCCCAGCTAATATCAGGCACAGAGTAAACTTGGGTGGGATAAAGGACGCGCTCTGTATTTATAAGTCCACCAGGATTCGAACTCATGACCCCACTAACGACTACGTGGATATGGAATACCATGTTATAATCAATTATATTCATTTTATATTTATAGAAACCTTTCTTGTTAGCTGTAGGGTGTTTAAAATATGAATTTTAGATACAAGAGGGCTTCATTTTCATGATAGAATGTGGAATGTTAAGCCGTTGTGTGTACATATTACTCGAGCAGCCAGTCCTGTGTGTTCGTGAGTGTATGTTTTACTGTTGATATAATTTTTTTGGAATAAATCAAGAAACTATCCTAAGGATAATTTATGCCTAATTTAAAAAAAAAAAAAGTTGCCCTATAGGGCAGAAGATGTAAAGGTCATCTGTTTCTATGGCCTATGGTTTACGAGGCTGTCATGTGGCCAGCACAACGACCAACCGCCTTTACTTTTCCCCAACTAATGTCAGGTACCCATTGAGCTGAAATAAAGATCCCGAAATAAAAATCCCAGTCTTCACCAGGATTCGAGCCCGGGACTCGGGTTCGGGAGCCAAGCGCTTTACCGCTCAGCCACCGCGCCTCCATGCCTAATTTACTGTTACCTAAATTTCTGGGTTCCTAAATGTCCGGTGCCAAATATTCCAATGCTTCAATTTCCTAAATCCCACACTAAACCACTGGACATGAAAACAATAATTTAGGGGTACATTACCCAGACACCTGCTCGCAACACAATCACAGTCTTTCCTGTAAGTTTCACACAATAAGTTGTTCTTCATTGTAATTTGTATGTTGACTATTTATAAACTATTTCTTGAAAAAAAATATTTTAAAATGTACTGTTTTTACCTTTTTGGGTCTGGTTTTCACTTTATGCCTATGGAAAATTCCTTCCTGGTCGATGTCCAAACTATACAAAGGAATATCGAGGTTAAAATGCCGCGAGCGTCTTAGATTAAGTTTGGTTAGAGATTTTGTTTCTGTGCTAAAAGTTACATTGACCTGGTCAGGCATTTGATCTCCAGTGACTTCACTCGCCTCATATTGAAGCATAACTGTGAAGATAATATAAGGCTTAAATTTACTTGACGTTATATAAGAGCTGCTTCTATGTCAACTAATAAATGATTTTTATAAAGTTCTTTTGAAAAATAACAATGATTAAATGTGGGTGGAGTGAAAATGAATATTGAGGGCGGCTTTATTTCAATAACTGATGAATATTTTAATATGAAACTCTATATGAGCTATGTCTGCTGATCTCAAACTGTATCGGACACAATAGCTAAATGGAAAAAAAAGAGGGGGGGGGGGAAACTGCTGTGTGATTGAAAATGTTCCAAAAACGTTTTTGCTTTTTCCAACTCTATATGAACATTAAGTTGCTTTTTCAGCATTTCTAGAAATCACGTAAAAAAAAAAGCGCCTCTTAAATTAAAATGAACAACCAGTTAACGAAAATCTGTTATCTCAGCACAAAGCCACAAACACTATCAACCTACTCATTGATCCACATATATGTTATTTATATCATAACTTTTGCTTAAAATTGCATTATTCGTTCATTATTATCTAGTGTATAATTGAGTAATGTATTTTGATTGTTATTAAAATTATTTTTTGGGAGGAGGGCGAGGGGTAATCAGCGTTACAATAATTATAAAAAAGGTACACATAGGTCAAAAGTTTGGGAAACACTGTCTTAGTCTGTTGGACCATTGGGGCACCATACACGATTAGTTGACCGTCTTTCTCCATTCCTTTCTTTTGCCTTGGATAGAACCCCTTTCAGTGGCAGGCGGAAAGAGAACCCAAACTGACCACAGGAAGACAACGGTTATGTCTGCTTTGGGTGTGACAAACTAAGTAGATGACAGCAAGGCTGCGTTTGCCAAGTAAAATACTGCACTCCTCCTTAATCTTCGGATCAGAGGACAAGTCTTATAGATTGTTATTATGGAGGATAATTCTGATAAGGATTATATGCGATAACCAATACCCTCAATCACGTGCTCCAAAAACTGCGCGAAAAGATAACCGTTGCGACTACCGTTGTAATGGTTACCGATTCCCAGTCCTGCCTCCAAGCCATGTCTGGCTTAGGGGGAAAGTCCAAATTGGTGGAAGAGGCATTAGGCGCCGCAAATAACATCCGCCTGCTTATTGGAGCTGTCATCGTTATGCAGTGGGTGCCCTCGCACTGCGGCGTTAGGGGCTGATGCTCTAGCACGAGAAGGAGCGCTGGCCGTGCCCGCTTTCGAATCGCCAAGTACGTTCCAACAGGCTACAACAGTAATACGAGAGTGGGTACATGAAAAGTGGTTGAAATCCTGGGATGACTCCAACACTGCCAGGGGAGTCTGGCAGTACATGGGCCGCCCAAATCGAGAGGACCCGTGGTGGAGGCTAAAAAGGTCGGAACAAACAACAATAGCGCAGTGGCGTACGGGACACTGTCCCATAGGTGGGTACTTCGCCCGGTTCCGGCCAAATTTTGATGCCCGTTGCCGACACTGTGGGGAATCAGAAGAGACGGTGGCGCACGTCTTGTAAGAGTGTCCGCAGCTCTCGGGAAGACGTATCTAGTGGTTCACTATGTTTGTATGGAAGCTACGAGGCACTACGCCAAACAGCAGAGTTCCTTACCAGGGCACTACGGGAGACCTAGGTCTCCCTGCCTTGTCACCAATTGGAGTTCATCTCAGATAAGGATTATGGATTGAAAAGTGTTCAATTATACCGAAGTCGTAAATATATCACATCACAATTTCAATTATAAAAAAGTTTTAAAATTGAAAGTACCTTTTTTTAACGAAACAAATAATTCGCTAAAGCTGCTAAAGAAAAGGAAATTATGGAGCTTAATTATTTTTTGAAACGAACCGAGAAAATAACAACTCTATGTGTATCGCATTAAATGTGTCTCTCACTTCTAGTACCTTTTAGCACAAGGTTATTGGTTAGTTTTTTGCATGAAATCACAAGAGACTCTAATGAGCTCTTATACAAGGTAACACATTCTCACGTTATTACCCAAATAAAAATCTCGCTTCTATTACGTTATAACACGAGAGATTCTAACAACTTTTTTATAAAAGGCAGAACAGTTTAGTCTAAGTTATTTGAATACTGTTTTAATTAATAGATCACACTGACCGTCAGTACTTGAGATATGACAGATGAAAACAGAGAGAATGACAACAATAATAGACATTCTTCCAATATGTTCTCTCAATTACAGTCTGTTGATATATAAAAATTTTGCAATAAAATATTTTTTTTTTATTATTATAGCTTTTATATAGCGCAACTTTCATGCTCATAGCGTTTTTGGTCCAATCTCATTTGTGGACCAGTGGGGGAGGGGGTATCTAGGAGTTGGTTTTCCGTGCTGCCTTTAGGCGATGAGTAAACACAACTCTGCCCGAGTCGGGTGTCGAACCTCGAGCCTCCTTCTAGGAGGCCAAGCCAAGCCAAGTTCAAGCGCACTTGCCTTCTCGACCACGCTTCCCATTATTTGCAAATGTAATACATTTATAAAGAACATTCAACTCTTGTCTTGTGACTAATGTACAGAATTACACACATTATACTTCTTGGTTTTCTGACTTCTTATTTGGTACATTAAACCGCTGCGGCTTCAATCGTGAATATATCTTTGTTGTTCTAGCCCCAAGGCAAGTAATAACATTGTCGTATTTTTAGTCCACTTTGAGTGGAAGATTCAGGGTTAGGTGAGTGGTGAGTGCATGAATAAATGAACTAGGTCACTTGCGTGTATATATATATATATATATATATATATATATAGAGAGAGAGAGAGAGAGAGACAATGTAGCTCTAATTATAAATTACTTTATTTAGGCCTTAACAAGCGCAATGGCGTAACAAGGTACCCCTGACTATGAGCACAAGAGTGCTATGATGGGCCTCCCACTGTAAAAGTCATTCTGTAGGAACCATTATATTTACAAAAAGACTTTCCGATCTTATATATAAATATGTTTACATACACGAGTCTTCGTAGTGTAGTGGTCATCACATTCGTCTAACACACTTGAAGATTCCAGGGTTCGAAACACTTACATTTTGTTTGTACCTAAACTTTAAAACGACGTTCCGACACATGTAATGTCAGGCTTTCATCTCATCAACCCTCAGATGATAAACATTCGCTTCGCGCCTAAAAGAGGCCATAATATACTATCGGCCTATATGTGCTAATTTTTTACAATTTAAAGTGTCATTACACTCTAATTGTAAGGTAATAAGCGACTGTGCGCCATATTTATGATATAGTCATATAGCCTAAGGATATAGATCTACATCATATAGATTTACATTAACAGACCTAGACATAAATGCTCTAGAGATAAAACGGAAATTGTTTAGTCAACCTTGCTCGATATTATACGGCTTTAAGTTCTAGATCTAGGTCAACACTTAAAACTAGTTCTAAATGGAACTAGATTCAAACCAAAAGTAGATGCAGCTTCCACCATCACGTAACAGTTTTTAATGCACATATTCAGTTTTTAAATATACCCAGATTTGTTGTATTTGTAAAATGTTTGACATGTTTCGGATGTTCCTTCAGAGTCCTCCCAAAGGACGACGGAGGATGGGAGCGTGCAGGGTTTGAACCTGGAAACATCGATAAATCTAAAAGATAGACCAGAGCGCAAACCGCACGACCAGGCAGCCATCATTTTTGAAGGACTAACACTTTAAAAAAATTAACAGATCTTGAGCATGCAATGCTTGCTTTCTATGCCATTGGAAATACTGCATTCCTCATTAATCTTCGGACTTGAAGACATTATTATTTCTATGCAGTTTCTAATTTAAACGTAGGTCCCTATATCGTGTTATCAATATTTCAATTAAATCTTGGTCTAACTAAAATCTAGGTCAGGGGGGTATAGATATACATTGAATCATTTACATTTCTATACATAAATAATAAATAGATCTAGTAGGCTAATCTAGTGGACTTCATAGTCTGAGTGAGTCTGACTAGGAGATACTCAGATCTAATCTATAGATTTGTAATTTTTTGCAAAGTTTTAGTGATTTACTGTGTCTGTGTTTCATAATGTAGATCTTGTAGAATATCCCACAATTTATTAAATTCTAATTACCACCAGACCTAGAATCTAAATGTGAAAGAATTCATACAAGTTTCTAACTCAAGATGTAAAGGAAACATATCGTTCTTCAGTCTCAGAAAAGTATTGATCTTTATTTTTCAAAGTTTAGAAATAACACAATCCTATTTTGCAAATTCTAAATAAAAGAGGTGATTATTCACAGAACTATATATTATATGCTATATAGATCTCTTCACACAAACTTATGGTATATAAATCATTTTTCCTTTTGGTTTTTACGGACATAACAAAATATGTCACATTTCGGCAATCATAGACTAATATATATATATATAAATGAATCTCTTTCAAATCATCAAGGGGCCGGGATTTTGTGCCTCCTCATGTGGCTGGTGTATAGAATGTTAGGCTGCACACTTGCCAGGTTATTCCATCTGGAGCTAGTGTTATTGACCTTGCTTTTTTAATCTCTGACGATTTTCTTCTGCCAGCGCTGTTCTCTTATCTTCAGCAGTTTTCCAAGCGCGACGTCATGATGCGCTGTCATATGCTTCTGTTTCCTAGGTGGCTGGGTCAATGCTGAAGATTTTGAGAGAAGCTTTGAGTGTGTCCCTAAAGCGTTTTCTTTGTCCACTGGGTCAATTTCAGTATGGTAAATGTGTAATTAAACATGTTAAATAAAGTGACATTACGAAACAGGAAAAGAAGGATGTATAAATGGTAGAGACCATCCTCCTGTTTAGCGAGACTTCTACCGGCCTTTTTTGTTCACTCAAAAAAAAAAAAAAAACATC